>NC_056733.1:1764910884-1765110884 GCF_019279795.1 Protopterus annectens
TGACATACGGGTTTGTACCTAACCTCTTGAGTTTGTTAACAATGCCTGAGTGTGGTATTGTGTCAAATGCCTTGGCCAGGTCAAGGTAGGTAGTGTGAATGATTTTGCCATCATCCATTGCTTTGGTGACCTTCTGAAAGAAGTCCACCAGGTTGTGTAAGCATGATCTGCCATTTAAGAAACCAAACTAGGTTGGGCCCAGTGTCTGGAGTTTTACTATATCTCTGTTGATCATCTCCATGATAATTCATTCCATGGCTTTACATATAAGACTAGTACGACTTATGGGTCTGTAGTTTCTAGGGTCTGTAGATGGCCCACCTTTGTGCAGAGGGATGACTGTTGCTTTTCTCCATTCATGAGGCATGAAGCCTGTTTGTAGGCTACAGTTAAATAGCAATTTCAGATGCCCTGATAGGTCATGTTTCATGCTATTTAGAAGGCATCTTGGGATATTGCCTCGGCCCATTGATGCAGTGTTTTTAGGTTCATAGGTAGGTTCATAGGTAGGTACTAGGTTATTGCCCCTAGGGCCTATATAAGCCTATCAAAAAAGGTACCCTGGCTTTCGCCACCCAAGAAAATTATTTTCCTGTGGCCCTGTCAAGCAGAGCCGTAGAAGTGATCCCCAGGATGAATGGTCTTAGGGAAAGCATTAAGGACCTGTTCTTTAGTGATAGTAGGGGGAGTTATATTTGATGATATTTCTTGAGGGAAGGTTGAGGGGAAGAGAGGAGTAAAGTTGGAGCTGCATTTATCAGCCAGGAGGTGTGCTATATCTTCTGGCCCGGTATAGGTGGCTCCATTTACAATGAGTTCTGCACACAATTGTGTATTGCCTTTGAGATTGCGGACATAAGCTAAAGAATGCTTTATGGTTGTCCTTGGCCTGGGAGGCCAAACTTATCTCAGATTTGGCATTGGTAGACTTTATTTGTTCTCTGAGTTGTTTGTTTGTTTTAATGAGAGTGCTTTTGTCCTGCTGGGTGCTGTATTTCCTAATTTTTTCCATGATTTTCTTCCTCCTGTTATACATGTGATTGCTTTTGTGATTCCACCAGGGTGGCTTGTTTTTGAGTTAGTTCTGTATTTCTTCCTGGTGGGTACAGCTGCCTCTATACCGCTATTAACATGGTTGTATAGGGTTTCTGTGAACAGTTCTACATAGGCAGAAGTGCTCTCAAGATTTATAGGGACTTGACATTTTGCCAGGTTCTCACTTAATAGCAGGAGGTTAGCCTTAGAATAGTTCCTGAATATTCCTGGTTTAGCTGGGGGTCCAGGTTTTATTTTTACTTCAAAGGAGACCATTTTGTGGTTTGACCTTACCAGGGAAGGAATTACAGTAGGGGGTGTGCAGCACTCTTAATGAGGACCAGATCCAGTATGGTTGCACCCCTAGTTGGTGCATTGACTATCTGGTCCAGGGAGTTTGTGTTTACAAAATCCAGGAATCTCTGTGCATGTACGTTTGATGTCATATAGGATTCCCGGTTAATAGTGGCGTAACTAAAGTCACCCATGAATATGGTATTGGGTTGGATGGGTAGTGTTTCTAATAAGTTTAAATACATGGTATGGGTTACCTGGGTCATAGAGGGGGACCTATAGCTTGCAAGGAAGTGGTATTGGATTTTACCTATGGAGCAGCTCAATTGCATTGTCCTGTTTGACCAGCCTTGTAGTATATTTATTTTTGATGTAAATAGAGACACCTCCACCTTTAGTCCCTGTGTGTTATTTAGATATGATTGGAACCACTGTATAGTAAGGGCATCCAGTGATAAGTTTTTGAGTGTGTCTAAGAGAAGGTGGTGGTTAACCATGTCACATGCTTTAGGCAGGTCGATAATAAGGGCTGAGGATAGAGTGTCATTATTACGTTTACTATTAATTTGGTTAGTGAAGGATAGGAGAGCAGAGGTGGTGCTATGGGATGGTCTAAAGCCATGTTGACAAGGTGCTAGTAGATTGTTTTCAAGTAGGCAGGGTAACAGTTGTAAATGAATACATTTCTCCATTATTTTTGCCAGAGGAGATAGTATGGCTATGGGCCTATAATTGGAGAACTCCTTGGAGTTACCGCCTTTGTGCAGGGGGATAATGTGAGAGACTTTCCAGATTAAGGGTATCATTGCATTGTTTAGCCTGTTTTAACAAAAAAAAAATACTATCTTGTTTGCTCGTTTCCCACCCAGTCCATATCCCAGGCTTTGCTTGTCTCAGGACTTTATTTTCTGTGTTCATAGCTATCCAGACCTTGCTGTGGTAGAGGGAAGTACTACTGCTTACCAGTGGGACTGGTGAGCATTGTACTGCCTATCTAATGCTAGAGGAGTGGTTTCTAGAAATTGTAATTTAATTAGCCCTTTTGGGCTGATTTCTATCCATTTCAACTTTCTGGCTTAAAAACGTGTGTGTTTGCACATTTTTCACATCATGCAGCACTGCTAGACTGCAGTTAAACTATTCCAGGTGCCAGAAAGTCTGCTGTTCAGATTTTCCCTTAGAACTAGCTAGTTTCTCAGTAGTAGCACTAAAATCTGAACCCCTGTGACTAGAACTTGTTCTAGAACCTGCTGGAAAGCACTAGGAAGCCTGAAACTGATACAAGCACTCAACTCTCCTTGTCAATAAGGAGAAATTAATCGTAGGCATTAAACAGCCTATAATTGCAAAGTACCTTGCAAAGGTAAGGGAAAACAGCTCTTATACTTTACAAAAAAAGCACATAAACAGGCATGTCCAAGGGTCAGCTTCCGGTGATTTCTCCTGTCCACCTGGTGAATCTGGGCATACTAGGGCAATGCGGCAACTCCCTCATGTACACAGACAATCCTCTCCTCCTACCATCCAACACTACAACCTGTGAGAGATGAACTTATATAGCCAAAGTGGAAGCAAAGCTCTCTCTGGCCAAGATTGTGCTAGACAGTCAAGAGGAGAAGGTTAACACCTGCACTACACCTCAAGCAACTCATAGCCCTTCAAAACCCACACCATCAACACCCACACATAGCAACACTAAACCTACATATGCGGAGGCCCTTAACATTAACCTGCCCAAGCAGTAAGGATCTCCAAAGCTGAAACTCAAACACCAGTCACAACCAAAGTGACACATAGCTCACAACACCAGTGTGCCACACAACAACAGCTCCTAAGGCAAGACAATGTACCCAACACTTTAGTCATAGGGACTCTATAGTCAGTCCCACTGATGTCCCACTCACCAGGCTGAACAAGGAGAAAATTACAGTCAGCTGTCTGTCGGGTGCCAGGATCTGCCACATAATGCATGCACTCAAGTCACTCCACAACAAGTAAAAATACAACTCTGTCATTGTCAATGCTGGAGTGAATGACTTGAGATGTACCTCCCTGGACTACATGAAAAGAGACATGGAAGAGCTCTTGGATCATGTGGCCCAGGCAGGTATGACCCTAGCCCTGAGTAGCATCCTGCCTTTACCCAGAATGATACCACAGTATAAGGACAAATGATTGACTTCAACAATTGGCTAAGCTTCTGGTGTCATTTAAAGGGGATCCAGTATCTGTCTGCCTGGGAAGACATGATGGACAAACCACGATGCTTTGCCAGAGATGGTCTGCACCTGTCACCCCTGGGATTCAGGTTACTGGCTAAACCTCTTGCCACCCCTATAGTGCCTTTTTTAGGCAAGGTTCAAAGGATAAAACCACCACCATAACACATACAAGCATGCAAAATCTGAGGGTAATGCTACTCAATGCTAGAAGTCTAAACCTCAAAATGCACTCTCTCAAGGCACTCCTGAAAATGGAGAACATCGATATCTGTGCAGTAACTGAGACCTGGTTCAAGGCTCCAGAGAGCACCCCTGCAATACCAGGCTACAACTTTTACCACACTTTTCGGCCACAAAACCAAGACTGAAACACTAAAGGTGGACGAGTGTCCATATTCACCAAGGATATTCACACCTCCAGGCTAGTTTCCCAACACAATGCATCTGAAATTCTCCAGGTGCAACTAACACTAGGTAAGACTGCAATCCAAACTGTAGCTTGCTACAGATCCCCCACCATGCCCCAAGGTTCTCACTACACCTTTCTAAACATACTGGAAAATGTTAAGATACAACCAAACACCCTAATACTGGGTGATTTCAACTACCCTGCCATTAACTGGGAAAACTACTCGGGTACCAACTCCTTTTCCCAACGGTTCTTGGAATTCATAAATTCTAACGCCCTGGATCAACTAATCCATTGTCCCACCAGGGGCTCCAATATCCTAGACCTGGTCATTACCAACATGGGAGGTAGATGCTCCACACCAGTGGTCACCCCCTCATTGGTCAGGTCTGACCATAAGCAAATCACCCTTGACATTCACATCCCTCCCCCACCCCCCCCAGTAAGGAAACCTCCTTAAAAAACTTCTCCAAAGCCAACTTCTTGCTACTGAAGTCAGAAGTGACAAACTTCATGACACCCATGCAGACGGGATTTGAAAGTTCGACTGCAGAATCCTACACTAAGGCACTGTACGAGCACATCCACTCGTGCATGAATCGTGCCATCCCAAATAGAACCAAGATCATCTTCTCCAAAAAAAGGAAGCCAATCTGGTGGTCCCCTGCTATAAACAAACTATACAACAGAAGTAAGAAACTGTTGCAAAAAAGAGGAAAATCCCAGGATGCAAAAAACTCCCTCACCAGCCTCAGTAAGAAGCTGAGATCCCTTATAAAATCCTCAAAAGTTATGAAAATAAAATTGCCAAAATTCCAAAGATAGCCACAAGGCATTCTATAGTTATGTCAAGAATCTAAATGGCAATGCTCAGATCTGCTCTGAGCTACAACAGAATGGCATTAAATATACTGATCCCAAGGATATTGCCAATATCCTGGCAGATCGATTTAGTGCCAGCTTCACCCCCCTCTCACCCACTAAAGGGCCCAACTCAATACCAAACGATTGCCAAGGTCCGGTAATCACGGCCACACAGGTAGAAACCGCACTCTCCAAAGCTAAGAATACAGCATCCATGGGACCAGATGACATCCCAGGCTGTGTACTAATGTTGTCAAAATGTTTTGTATTTGTTTAAAAATATTTTCCTTACAATGCAGTACAGAACAAGGTAAGCCCGACTTTCATTTCTTGAATTTGGGTTAATGCTATTTTTTTTCTGCTGAGGCACAAACTTATTTATTTATTGACATTTGATTACCAGGAAAATCCGACTGGGTAGATGCCCATTTTCAGGAGAGGCCAGGGGAGAAAAGCTCCAACTTATTACAAAACATTTTAAGAGCAATTATTTTATTTAACATTTGTTGACCAGGAAAGTCCGACTAGGACAGATCCTATTTTCAGCAGAGGGCCAAGGAGAAATGCTCCAGACACAAGTCTTTAGAATGTGGGAGGAAACTGGAATACCCGGAGGAAACTCATGTGAACGCAGGGAGAACATGCAAACTCCACACAAAAGGCACCCCAGCCGAGAATCGAACCGGAGAACCGCTTGCTCTGAGATGACAGTGTTAATCACTGCACCACTGCATTGCCCATAATTTTACATCTTCTAAAATCAGCTAAAAGGCTCCAAAATACTAAGCGCTTTCACCATCAAAACTAATGGCTTCTTCAGATTAAAAGGAGCTCACAATCACATTATTTAAATACAAACTTCCATCTGCACATTAACCAATCATATTTCTTGCTTAATTAACAATCCCAATGAACATTATGTTGTAGTGTTCAATGAACCATAGAACATGCATACAAAACTTGCTTAAAAGCATATATAGAACATATATATTTATATATTTATATACATATTCCCCATAAACTTTCACTTTGAACATACACATTGCGCACATATTTTACTGCTGTTATTAAAACTAGATTTAAATTATTATAAGCCTTATCCCCATATAAATCATAACAAAATGACTTCAAACAACCATTGCCCTTTGTTTCAAAATGGGCTTGATGGAAATATGGTCGTTGAGTCCGGGATAAGTTGTTGCATTTAATATCACCTGACATTTTAATTCTAAAAACGCAACTCTAACATTATCATCACCCCCTCTCTCACTTGTCATTGCCCGATCAACTACAAAAAATATAAACTTTTTAAAATTGACACAATTCTTGGAATGTAAATATAACGCATTATGATTATCCTTGTTCTTTATAGCGCTCTGATGTTCTGCTATCCTTTCCCTTAACCTACATATAGGTTTCCTACGTAGAAACCTGCACATGTTGTGCAGGTCGCAAGGTAGACAACTTTCTTAGAATTGCAACTACATTTACCTGGGCATGAAATAATTCTATTGTACCCCCTCGCGGTCACATAGGGTCCATCATTAATATATCTACAGTACCTGCAAGACCCACATTTATACATTTGTGAACTTGTAAATTTAATCTGTGATCTCTCTAATATATTCTTTATATTTAAACCTCTTGAAAATATTTCTTTTGGTGTTTGACCCAATTCTTTTTTGATATCCATGTTAAATGCCAAATCCCAAGATTTCCCAACAGTATCAATAATATTGGATGTCTGGAAATTATATTTCAAGACTAAAGCTCTAGAATCGAACATTTCAGAGTGAGACAGTTCTGTTCTTTCTATTACGTCAGTAATCCCACTATTTTCTACCAAGGTAGGTTTAAATGATGTCCTCCTTCTTTTCATCACCTCTTTTTTAACTGAAATCAACAGTTTCAGTGGGTAACCTCTATCGAGAAACATTCCTGTTAATTCGTACATCTCACTTTGATAAATCTCATCATTACTTACAAGACGTGACAATTGGACCATCTGCCCTTTGATCACGCTTCTACGTTGATGTAATGGATGACAACTTGAAAAATACAAAAGTGAGTTACTTTATGTCTCCTTTCTATAGATGTTACTTTTGGGACCTTCCCTTGTCTTAGTAAGCTTTATATCCAAAAAATCTATTGTATTGTTGTCCCACTTGAACGTAAAAGAAAGAAACGGGGTTGTAGAATTAAGGTATTCAACAAAATTCCTAGCTTCATCTTCATTTCCCCTCCAAAGAATCAGTATATCATCTAAAAACCGATTATACAATACAATATGTTCAAAAAAGGGGTAGGGAACAGAAATGTTTCTTCCCAATGTAGAAGTACCAAATTCGCAAAAATGGGAGCACATTTGGCCCCCATTGCCACCCCTGATATTTGATGGTAAATTTCTCCCTCAAATATCATGTAGTTGTTTCTAAGCACAAGTTCCATGAAATTAACTACATTATTCAACTTTACAGTCGTCAAGTGTTTACTTTTCAAAAGGCTTTCCCTAAAGTATTCCAACCCCTGTTCTTGCGGTATTGTTGAAAATAAATTGACCACATCAGTGGTGAGAAATGACCAATTCAAGTCACCTTTGTCAATCCTACTAAGTCGCTGTAGACAATGCCATGAATCCCTTAGTATATGCCCAAATTTATTCAGCCAACCTTGTGCGTTCCTATCTACATACGCTGCCAATGGTTCAGTTCTGGACCCCCTTGCTGCCACTATTGGTCTGAAAGGGGGGTCATTCATATTTTTATGGATTTTGGGAATGCCAAACACTACAGGTGTAATTGGGTGTTCAACTAACAAAAATTTAATAGGAATGTTTTTCGATAGAGGTTACCCACTGAAACTGTTGATTTCAGTTAAAAAAGAGTTGATGAAAAGAAGGAGGACATCATTTAAACCTATCTTAGTAGAAAATAGTGGGATTACTGACGTAATAGTAAGAACAGAACTTTCTCACTCTGAAATGTTCGATTCCAGAGCTTTAGTCTTGAAATATTATTTCCAGACATCCAATATTATTGATATTGTTGGGAAATCTTGGGATTTGGCATTTAACATGGATATCAAAAAAAGAATTAGGTCAAACACCAAAAGTAATATTTTCAAGAGGTTTTAATATAAAGAATATATTAGAGAGATCACAAATTAAATTTACAAGTTCACAAATGTATAAATGTGGGTCTTGCAAGTTACTGTAGATATATTAATGATGGACCCTATGTGACCGTGAGGGGGTACAATATAATTATTTCATGCCCAGGTAAATGTAGTTGCAATTCTAAGACAGTTGTCTACCTTGCGACCTGCACAACATGTGCAGGTTTCTACGTAGGGAAAACTATAAGTAGGTTAAGGGAAAGGATAGCAGAACATCAGAGGGCTATAAAGAACAAGGATAATCATAATGCGTTATATTTACATTCCAAGAATTGTGTCAATTTTAAAAAGTTTATATTTTTTGTAGTTGATCGGCCAATCACAAGTGAGAGAGGGGGTGATGATAATGTTAGAGTTGAGTTTTTAGAATTAAAATGGCAGGTGATATTAAATGCAACAACTTATCCCAGACTCAACGACCATATTTCCATCAAGCCCATTTTGAAACAAAGGGCAATGGGTGTTTGAAGTCATTTTGTTATGATTTATTGGGGGATAAGGCTTGTAATAATTTAAGTAAGGTTTTAATAACAGCAGTAAAATATGTGCACAATGTGTATGTTCAAAGTGAATGTTTATGGGGAATATGTATATAAATATATAAATATATATATATGTTCTATATATGCTTTTAAGCAAGTTTTGTATGCATGTTCTATGGTTCATTGAACACTACAACATAATGTTCATTGGGATTGTTAATTAAGCAAGAAATATGATTGGTTAATGTGCAGGTGGAAGTTTGTATTTAAATAATGTGATTGTGAGCTCCTTTTACTCTGAAGAAGCCATTAGTTTTGATGGTGAAAGTGCTTAGTATTTTGGAGCCTTTTAGCTCTTCATTAAAGCGGCTTGGTGCAGTGCATGAATTTTGTGTTTTTATTTGTTTATTTTAGTGGTTACCCTGTTGGGTTCAGTGTTTTTTATAATCTTCAAAAAATCAAACAAAAACATATGCAGTTTAAATAATTATAACAAATTAGACATAATATAAAAACATTGGTTAAAAATCGATACAAGGTATATGACAATCATTTATTATTTAGAGAAATTTTAGACAGTCTGTAGAAAAATTAAAGGTAAGTTAATCTAATACAAATAGGAATTGCAACATGAAGTGAGGGAAAAACAAGCTTATGGTATATTTAGAGAGAAAGTCAGGAACAATTGGATAGCAGTAAGGAAGTAAGTGAAGAAGGGAGAGTAAGGAGGTATAAGGAATGAAAAAGTTCTTGTTCATATTCAGGGATATAGTTTACCCTGGTTTTGAGCAAGAATAAAGCCATATTTTACCTAGGAAGTCTTTCAGAGTTGTTTTGAAAGATGGGAGGGAAGGTACAGACCTAATGGATACAGGTAAGAAGTTCCAGGGTTTAGCAACCTTGTATGAGTACAGACAATGCCCAACAGATTTGCTAGGTTTGTAGACAGATTGGAGGTTTTGGTCACTGGATCGCAATGACTGACTGGGAACATAGTTGTGTAGAATGTTTTTTAGTGTAGGACAGGCAGATGGATGCGGGATAATTTTATATGTGGTAAGAAGTTGTGTATAGAAAAAGAATAACACTAGCCTAGACAGACAAAACTACCAACGACTTCGGAATCAGGCCAAAAAACAAACAAAACTTGATAAACAGAACTACTTCCTAGGTATCCAAAACAAACACTCCAAAAATCCCCAAAAGTTTTGGCAAGCTATCAATTCCCTACTAAAACCTGGCAAAACTACCACCCCAGCTCCAAACACCAACACTAATAATGACGGCATAGCCTCTCAATTTCACCACTTCACAGAATCTATTCTGTCATTATCTACCCAACTATCCAAGAATAACTCTATATCCACCCCCACCACAAGTCACAATAATATACCTTCCTTTACACTCTTACCTGTACCAACCTCTATAATTAAAATTACTTTTAAAACTGAAACCTACCACTCTCACAGCCAATGGTTTACCCACTAACTTCCTAAAAATAGCAGCAGAATCCTTAGCTTACCCTGTCTCAATTCTTATCAACCACTCCATACAGGAAGCATATATCCCTCAACTATGGAAAGTCTCATATATCATCCCTCTTCACAAAGGCGGCAACTCCTATGACCTATCAAACTACCACCCCATTTCTATCCTATGCCCCCTATCTAAGCTCCTTGAGAAATGTATTCACACTCAAGTGATGCACTTCTTGAATTCACATAATCTCCTCTCCATCACACAGCATGACTTCCGCCCAAACCATTGCACATCTACTGCACTTCTCTCTTATACTAATCAGGTTAACAAACTTAGAAACAACAACAATTTCATATCAGCTATATTCTTAGATCTTTCTAAAGCATTTGACATGGTCTCACATACCATACTTTTAGACACGCTATCCTCCCTGTCCTTTGCCCCGTCTACTACTGCCTGGTTCAAAAACTGTCTATCTGACAGGAAATAATCAGTCCAATGGCAAGGTGTGCTATCACCTCTACTGCCAGCTACCATAGGCGTTCCACAAGGCTCAGTATTGGGGCCACTACCATTCTCCATTTTCACCAACAAACTACACACTTCCACCTAGCATGCATCACTTATACAGTACGCAGATGATTCAACACTAATCTGCTCAGCCCCATCCCTAACCTTTACAACAACTTACCCAGGAATCCTTAAGCTCGGTGGAAAAATGGATCACTAATATCCAACTTATCCTAAACCCCAACAAGACCAAATTACTCCTATTTACCCCCAACAAATCTAAAACCACTCCTCTTTCCTTCACTATCACCTCCAGTAATGGCACTGCAATTTCTCCCCCTCCCCATACTAAGCTCCTTGGTGTAGAAATAGACAAAAATCTTCACTTTGATGTCCATATTTCTCAAACCATCAAAAAAGTACATAAAAAATGGGAACTCTATACAAACACAAAAACTTCCTATCCGATCAAGCACGGGTCACCCTAGCCTAAACCCACCTTTTGTCTACCCTGATGTATGCAACACCAATCCTAACCCACATCAGGAAATTGGACCTAGACAAACATGAGTCATGTTACAATAAAATTGCAAAATTTGCCAATAACTCGGCTTTTAGAAGCCATCATTGCCTCGCCCTAAAGGAACTACAGTGGCTAAAACTTCCTCAGTTACTTAGTTACCACCAATTAGTTCTTGCCTGCAACATTCTAAAGAATCCTCACAAAACTCCAGCTCTAAACCAACTAATAACCCAGTATTCAACAAATCATCCTCTCCATTCTACCAACAAAACTCTCCTCTGTATATCTAACACTAACAGCACTGCAGGCAGAGCTCTATTTTCACATTCCATAGCTAGAAAGTGGAATAACCTCCCCCATAATGTGTCTTCTGCATCATCTATATCACAGTTCAAAAACTCACTTAAGTCACACCTCATGGATTCCTGGCTCTGTCCTTGCATCACATAAATACTTTCCTTCTCTCTTCCACTCGTTCTTACCTTCCTCTCTTCTCTTCTTACTGTCTACATGCTACAGTGTTAAACTGCTCAGTTGACTGCCGTCTGGGGCCTAACTATCTGCAATTTAAGCTTGCTTGGAACAAATCCATCGTAAATATGTATTATTTCTTGTGTGATTTTTCTTTTTTGCTTGTCTTATGACCATTTTGCAATTATTGCTTAACTAATGTGGAGCTTTTCTCCCCGGGCCTCCGCTGTAACTGGACCTCTTTCCAGTCTGACTTTCCCGGTTAACAAATGTAAAATAAATAAAAAAGAAAAATAGTATAGGTTTGTTGATGTGGCAATTCTAACCAATTTAGGCTTTTCAGTGCTGTACAGTGGTTGTTTCTGGAAGGGATATGTGCTGCAAATTTAGGAACTTTGTTGTAAGATTGTAAAAAATATGCACAAAAGACAAATTTCTTTTGCTCATGACTTTTTCCCACCTCTGTTGTATTGGTAGTTAGACCCTTGATATTACACTGTAGCATAGCTGCACTTCATCAAAACCATAACTCTTGAACATGACAAATTAATATTTTTTCTGCGTTGTGAACATTGTCAGGATTTGTAAGATATTGGCATTTGCTGTTTTATCATAGGGAAAGGCCTTTTATTTTTAACAGTGGGTTATGACTGAGTTTTTACACTGTATCGTGTATTCTATATTGTACTGATATGGTGGTTTTTTTTTTTGGTTTTTTTTACATGTCTTACATGCCCCACCAGCTAACTACTGTGTCCCTACTATGCCCCAGCAAGAAAAGGAACAAGGAGCTGCCACTGGGTACCCCTGTGTATCTTTCTCATATTCCTCCTGTTTTGAATCTGTGTTATATAAGCAGTCATACCTCTGCAATCACAACTACATCTCTAACTCTAACATTGGGAGCTAATGATTCTTTGTGACCTTAGCTGTTGCGGTCTCACTGTAAGTGCTTTTTTGTATTTTAGAGTATTAAAAAAGACATATATTTAAGAGACTTGCTATAATCACAGAGAATTTAAAAAGACATGTTTAAGAGACTCATAATCGTATCTCTTATCTAATACATTATCTATCTTCTGTCTAATTCCCCCGCCATTTTACTTTGACCTGTTAAATCAGCTGTGTTTAACTTATTTTCCACAGGCTGTAGTTTTTTTCTTTTTTCACCTTTAAAGGCACTTTGTCTTTTTTCCAGAGGTTTGTCCTGTGAGTCTTCACTTCTTTTACCACATTCCTTTTTATACTTTCTCATTCCTCTTGCACTAAGTAACCATTTCAATTACAGTTATTTATCATAACTTTCCATTAGTTATTTCTCATAACTGTTAAAACTTTCTTGTAGCAGCTTACAACATTCTCTCTGTTTAAGTAGTAAACAGAGAGTGTCCTGTGATGCTTCAGATTAGGAAACATTATCTTGTACATGCTGCTCCAAGGGAGCATGATCAGATATCACAAATGGATATATGTAAAAAGCTCTTGCTACCAAGTATGAATGTGCTGTAAAAATATGTTTTATATAATTTGGGAAATTATCTTTAGATCTTTGAAAAGTAGGTAGGAAGAGGGGCCCTACTTAATATTGAAAAGAACTCATTTAGTCCCATGACCTTTGTATAAATCTCCATGTTATCACATTATTCCAGGAATTTGAATCACTCTTGGACAATTTCTCACATCTCTGATATTTATGACTGTATTTCATTCTCCCATATAAATAATAATTCCTTCTTGGGAAGGCAGTAGCTCATTCATTATTTCTCTAAATTGACACTAGACATTCCAGGTGGAAAATAGACACTTTCCAGGATGCCCTTATATTATGTGTAGCTGTCACTTTTTCTTCATTTGTAAGGGGACACATTGTTCTTTGGAAGCATGATGCTGCACTCCTCAATCAAATATCCATTAAATGGTGCTTAATGCTCAGATTTGCAAAGGTGTGTTTCAAGCAATACCAGAATCCAATGATATGATTCCTTCAAATATATCAGTATTCTGCTTTCCTTAGTTGGGTTGATCAGCCCATTCATATTCCATGTAAACAGTCTCATTCAAGACCTACAATTAAGTATCACTTGTCTCACCCTTCCTGTATACCCACAGTGTAGTTTCATAGGTTAGTCTTGGGCTTCCTGCCCGTGTGGGCCATTTTAAGCACAGCCAAATTTACCAACCCATCTAGTTTTTCACTTACCATTTTCCCTTTATAGACTAGATTTATATTATACATACTGATAATTACTGAGTTTATACTATAGATATTTATAAGGGACACAAGAATGGTATATATTTAGTTGCTGCATCTGTTCAGTAGTACATTGAGGTCAACCCTGGGATAAATTTCCCATCCATAGATCCACATTACATTTCAGTTTGAACATGGATGAGCTTTGTTATATGTAGAATATGTAGACAGGGAAACTGTTCCAGTGGAGTGTTATCCTCTGTGAAATCTACCTGTCTATTCAGACCATTCTGTTAATGTAGCAGATGAGTTTAAGAGCCCTGTACTAAGTATTTCTAGTGCCATCTGATTTGCTTATGTGAATGAATGACTGGGTCAGCTCTTAGGGATGTATTGTTAATATGGTAGTTCACGGGGGGGGGGGGGCAGACTTACCAAAGAATACTGTAATGCATTTTTGGCACTTAGCTTTAGTCTATGAGTTTGCCACCACTTATTTGTTTGGCGCAGTCCATCTTGCAGAATGTCTAAGTCTTTTGAGGATCCAATAACTGCACCCATCTTGCAGTCATCTGCAAACTTAGTCAGCCAGCGAGTCTTTTAATACTGGCTTTAACTTTGGAGAAGTAGATGCCAAACAGGAGAAATCTCAGCACCAAGTTCTGGGGGAATCGACTGGTGACTGGTCTTTTTGTGGTGGTAGCTTCTCCTATTTTGATCTCTTGCATTCTGTCTGTAAGCCAGTTGGTAATCCAGTGGATGACTTATAGGTTCATTCCTAGTTTGCTTAACCTTTCTACTATGCCCGAGTGGGGGGTTGTGTCAAAGGCCTTGGCCAGGTAGAGGAAGGTGGTGTGCACTGTTTCACCTTCGTCCATTGCCCTGATGACTCTTTTAAAGAAGTCCACCAGTCTGAGTAAACATGAACTGCCTTTGACAAATCTGAACTCAGACAGATTCAATGTTTGAAAGTTCCCTATGTCTTTATTGAGTGATTTCATGGTAACCCTTTCCATGGCCTTACATTTGAGGCTGGTCATACTTATGGGTCTGTAATTGCCCAGACTAGTGGAGGGACAAACTTTGTCCAAGGTGATGACTTTTACTGTTCTCTTCCCACTTGGCACAAAGTCTTTGTTGAGGCTGAGGTTAAATAGTGCCATTAGGGGCTTAGCTAAATCATGCTTTATGTTATACAGGATGGATCCGGGGATATTGTCAGGACCTATCGATGCATTATTTTTAGCCTTTGAAAGTGCTTTTAGGACTTGGTCATGTGAGATAGCTGGGTAGGTGTCAGTTTCAGGTAATTCCAATGGGATATATGGGGGAGGGGCAAAATCATTCACACTGCCTACCTTGACCTGGCCAAGGCATTTGACACAGTACCCCACTCAGACATTGTTGAGAAACTCAAGAGGTTAGGTACAAACCCGTATGTCACCCGGTGGATAGCCAACTGGCTCACAGACAGGACCCAGGAAGTTAGAACTGGGGAGTCCACCTCTACAAAGAGGCCAGTCACAAGTGGAGGCCCTCAGAGATCAGTCTTTGGACTGCTCCTTTTTGGCATTTACTTCTCAGAAGTCAAGGCCAATGTCAGTGGTCTCTGGCTGACTAAATTTGCAGATGATTGCAAATTAGGAGCTGTCATTGAATCACAACACTGACACAAATATTTTCCAGGAGGGGCTGATGCAGACAAACAACTTGTGTCACAGCCACAGACTAAAACTAAATGCCAAGAAATGCATAACAGTATCCTTTGGGAAGTCATTCATCCCTGGTAACTATCATATTGACAATGCACCCCTTAGAGTTGACCCAGTAGTCAGGGACTTAGAAAGACACATAGATAGTTATTTAGCCTTTGACCATCATGTGTCTACAGTGGTAAGGAAATCATTATATGTTGCGCAACTTATAAACAAAGGTATGGCATCTACATCCAAGGAAATCATTGTTTCACTGTTTCACTGTATTCAGCATTCATCAGACCTTTCATTGAGTACAGTGCCCTCTTTGGTATATACCTAACCAGGCATATCCAACAATTGGAACGTCCACAGAGGTTCCTCACTAAAAGAATACAGGGTGTAAGTAAAATGTCCTGTGCAGACTGCCTCAAGGCCCTATCTTTGTATTCTGCCCCCTACAGTCTTTTGAGGGGAGATCTATGCCTGTCATACAGGGCATTGTCAGACCCCACTCTGATGGACATCCTGCATATCCACAAAACAAACATTACCAGAATTACCCATTCTAAATACTTAAACCTTGCCTGTGGTATAAATAGGAACTGCTGGAGAGATAGGTATGTATTCCAGAGACTACCGAGTCTATGGAACAGGCTCCCCATCCATGTGAAGCACAATTTCTCCCTAATCCAATTCAAGTGCAACTTGAACAATTAGATGGGAAACCGGAAATTCATCCCTGTTTTGGCACCTATATCTCTAATGGATGCAGGTAAACTTTAAATGGTTCATCTCCCATACCCATGCTTACACTTAAAGGGTATCAGAACTTGTCAGAGATTTTCGATGCATGGCTAGGCTTAAAAAGGCACTTGATGGTCATTAGCATAGTAAATACCTATGAACCTATAAAGTGCAACTTGAACAATTAGATGGGAAACCGGAAATTCATCCCTGGTTTGGCACCTATATCTCTAATGGATGCAGGTAAACTTTAAATGGTTCATCTCCCATGCCCATGTTTACACTTAAAGGGTATCAGAACTTGTCAGAGATTTTTGATGCATGGCTAGGCTTAAAAAGGCACTTGATGGTCATTAGCATAGTATATACCTATGAACCTATAAAGTTTGAGCTGAATTTATTAGCCAATAGGTTAGGTATATCTTCAGCTTCCCTGAATGTTGTATTGTAGAAAATCAGCTCAGAGCATTGCCACATTGTGCTCCTGAGATAATGATCTTAACTAAAAAAGGTCTTGTGATTATCTTTAGCTTGGGTAGCTAGATTTGCTCACATGTGGCTTTGGTGGTTTCACTAGGTACCTGAATTGTTTGTTTAATTTAATGATTAGAGCTCTATTATTTTGTGAATTACACTTATTACTTTTGGCAATATACTGCGGTGGTGGTGCTGTGGTAGCATTGTCGCCTCACAGCAAGATGTTGTGCCATTTGATTCTCAGCTACTGCGTCTTCTGTGTGGAGACATGCACGAATGGGCATACCTTCATTGAAGGTTGTGCATCAGGGCTGGCAAACTCGGCACGTAAAAAATCTACTGCTAATCATTAGCGGACTGGAGTTCCGCTGTGGCGACCCCTAACTGGGAAAAGCCGAAAGACACAAACAAACTTTTGGCCAATATTGTCGTCCTTTATTTGTATAGTTTGTTGTTATTATAGTTCCTCCATGGGGGGTTGTTTCTGGGGGTTGCCTTGCACAGTTTGGCACTGTACAATCCAATAGAAGCAGCAGAGTTTTCAAGGATTGGTGGGGATTTAGTTTGTCTCAGAGAAGTTACTAATTGTACTATGTGCAGAGGTGGCCTCTGGTTTCAATTTTATTTTGAATGAGGTGGCTTTATGGTCAGACCTAATAAGGGATGACGATATGCAAGGGATGGTTCAGGGTGCCTCCATATTGTTAAGGACAATCTCCAAGAGGTTGTGTCCTGTAGAGGGTAGTCTGACTAATTGTCCCAGGACATTTGTGTTGACAAAGTCCAGGAATCTCTGTGCTTGTGCATTAGTGGTGGTGGTGTAAGTTTCCCACTCAATAGATGGGTAGTTGAAATCACCTAGGAAGATGGTATTAGTATTAATACTGACATACTCCAGCTCTTGCAGATTTGTGCTGTGGCTTTCTTTGGTCATAGATGGGGTTCTATAGCTAATATGTGATAAGGGTCCTTCCTGATAGTGATATGGACATAAAGAAGCTCTAGTGCATCAAGCTCCTTACCCAGCCTAGTGAGTCGCTCATGGGTGAATACTGAGACGCCTCTACCATTTTTCTCCTTGTGTACAGTGGCTGGTCGAAATGTGTAGAAAGCATTATAGTCTTGCACAGTCATAGTACTCTCTACTATTTTAAACTGTGTCTCAGGCACTACACAGAGGTCGACTTCTTCCATGGAGAGGAGAGCTTGAAGGGAGTGGAGTTTCTTGCTTAGGCTCCTACCATTAATCAGTAACACCTTTATATCTTATTTTGCTTGTTTTGTTATGTTGGCAGGTATATGCAGTTGTCATCAAGCCATTTTTAGCATGACATATTTGCTGTCTCCAGGTACAGCTTTATTTTAAACCAGATATAAGAAAAAATTGCTAGGTGTTCTGTGTATAAATTATATACTGCAAAAACTATTACAAATTGAAACAACTTGCATACAACACTATGCCTGCTTTTATTGCATCCTTTTGAACCCACAAATAGTGCCTCTCACCTGGCCCCATCTCTTTTACTTAGCATACAGACAACTCTGTACCGCTGCCATTATCTTCTAATAACAAATGCTGCCTGCTATCCTCAATCTCCCTCCAACCTAGTTACTCACTTTCTCTCTTGATCCTAGCTTTGAGATGCTGACTTCTATAGGCATAAGAAAATTCTTCATTATCAGTTCAAACATAACATAACATTATGTGTGTAGCTTCCATAAATCCATTCCATTGAGGTATACTCGTACAATCGTCAGCTGTTCATCCATGCATTACCTATGCCCTTAAATGTGCAATAGAGTCATAGGTTCATAGGTACTTGCTAGGGTTTTGATCTGTGAGGATTTTAGGAAGCTTAGCCTTACACCCCCATGTACTTTTAAGACCTTACATTTTGTGTATGAATAAGCCAGATATGGGCAGAACATGGAAATACTGGAACATTTACTTGTTGCCCTTATCCATGAGGGACATGGGTAATAAATCATGGGTGAATTTGCAGTTTCCAATCCATTATTCAAATTATGTTTGAATAGAGTAAGAGAGCTACTTTGCTTTAAAAGGAGGAAAAGATGGCTCCATTGATAAGATATTCTCTGTGATGCATACTTATCCCTCCAACATGCACTATTTATGTTGCAAAACAGACTGAGATCCCTTGAGTAGGTGTTCACTCTACTAGTGGATTTGTGAATGTGTAATATCTTGCAGGATAGGATCTGCTGAAGTTCTACATGCAAGGCAGAGGTCACCTCTTAGTAGCCTAGGTGATAGTGCATAGAGGGACAAGGCTTTGAGATAGTCTACATCAGTGGTGCACAGCCTTTTTGTGGGGAGGGCCACTACACAAATTCTTAATGCATCTGCGGGCCACCTCAAAATATAGTAAGTCATTACGAGTTAACAATAAATACAGGTCACTGGTATTTTTACTTAACACAGCAGTCATGAAATTGCCTGTTTTCTACATCAACTTTGCATTTAACTTTATTCTGGCTTGCAGCCATGACTTACTACAAACTCTTGCAGAAAGTTACTACTGTTTACAGACTACAACTTATAAACAACAAAGAATAGTTACTTCTGCGGCTAAAATTAGAGTTGTGCGCAACTGCAGTCAGTTAGGTAAGTAAGCATGTGCTGGATAGTTTGCATGACTGGAGTAAAACATAGCATGTTTTCACTTTTTTAAAAATTTTTGGTTACTCTCTGGGGGCTGGATGGAATTGCGTTGAGGGACGGATTTGGCCCCCTGGGTAGGACATTGTGCACCACTGGTCTGCATAGTTGTGATTTAGGCCCTTAATTTTTATTTAGTGATAAAGCATCATTGTCAGTTTAGTTATGACAAGTGCTTGGATAGGTAGATATGGGATGAGGCATTATATTCAATAATCAGCTTGATGCCAGCTAAGTACAATGGAATGATTACATTCTTGGACCTGGATTCCATACCCTTAGATATAAGCTGTGTGATGAGAAAAACGTCCTTAGAATAGTGGGTATGTGATGATCAAATGATAGTTCATTGTTAACATAGGTTCGTAGATCACTGACTATGGGATCAACTTTAAAGGATTTTGTCAGTATGACAATTACAAGGGAAGTCATGCTTGCTGAAGTATATAATTATACACCTTTTTTCATGGTTTTCACACCAGCTATTGGTTTGGGAAAAACCTGTCTTCGAGGATTTTGATGTGTTCTGCTGAGTTTATAATGGCACCAAGTTCAGAGTCCTTTGCAAACTTAGTTGGCTATAAATCATTAACATTTGTTTTGACCTCTGAGAAGTAAATGCCAAAGACAAGTGAGCCAAGGACTGAAACCTGGGGTACACTGCTAGTGACAGATCTTTTGGAGGAGGTAGAGCCACCAAGTCTAATTTCCTGGGTTCTATTTGTGAGTCAGATTGCTATGCAATCAGTTGCATAGGGATTTACATTCAGCTGGGAGAGTTTATCACAACACCTGAATGTGGGATGGTGTCAAATGCCTTTGCAAGGTTTAGGTATGTGGTGTATACTGATATGTCCTCATTTGTTGCTTCTTTAACCTTCTCAAAGAAGTCAACCAGGTTAAGTAGATAGGTTGCCAAACTGAATTGGCTTGGGCTGGGAGTTTGCAGGTTACCTCTGTCCTTTCCATACTCTTACAGATAAGACTGATCAGGCTTATGGGTCTAGAATTACTTGGTCCATTGACACCCCACCTTTGTGAAAGGGGTGAATGTTACTGTTCTCCATTCATCCCGCAATAAGCCAGTTTCAAGGTTGATGTTGAAGAACCTCTGTTGGGGTTCTGACAAGTCATGTTTCAGGCTAGCCAGTAGGTAGCCCAGTATATTATTTGTTCCATCAGGAGTAGTGTTCTTGGCCTTGGATAGTGCATTGAGGACTTGTTCTTAGGAGATTTGAGGGGGTGTAGATGGAGGCATGTGATCTGGGAATAACAGAGGGGGAGGGGTGAAGTTTGAACTAAATTTGTCTGCTAGTATATTGGCTATGTTCTCTGGGTCTGAGCATGTGATATCCTTTCCTATTAGCTCTGGGCAATTTTTCTGAGATTTCTAACATAGTCAAAGAAAGTGTTGTGGTTGTGCTTTGCCTTGGTGGCTAACTTACCTCAGATCTGGCTTTTGGTTGATTTGATCAGGTTCCAGAGTTCTTTGTTAAATTTAGCATGAGTGTTATTGGCATCTTGAGAGTAAAATGTAGTTTTATGTAAAATTATTTTTTTTATTATAGAGCTTGTTGATAGTAGGTTTTCATCCCATGGGTTTATTTTTAAATTTGATGTTGTATTTACATCTGAGGGGGGAAGATACATCTATGCCTCTGTTACGTGTACATAGAATTTGGCAATAAAGGATTCTGCATAAGCAGTGGGTCATCAAGATGGGAGGTGCTTTTGAATTTAACCAGGTCATCACTCAGTTTTAGTATATTAGCCTTCGTATAATCTGTCAATACCAAAGTATCCTTACTAATGTGAGCTGAAGAGGGAGCTGCATACCTCTCAGATGTCCAGATTTCTGCAGTATGTCCAGATTTTGGTCTCATATTTTTGGTCTGTTCCTCATAAAATCTATAGTTTTCTAGGAAATCATTGACGATTGAAGTAATTTAATAATGACATACGTTTAAGTTTCAGACATCATATCCTTCAGAAAATACATGCTGAAGCAATATCTGTTATTCTAGCAACTTTCTGAGTTTATAAAAGCAATATTTAAAATCTGTCCCTTTGGCTCCCCATTATTTTTGGCTCTGTTAGGATTTCTTGTGCTTAGAGGTTGAGAGATATGGGGAGTAGTGCCTATGAAATTTGGAGGTGATTACTATATATATATATATATATATATATATATATATATATATATATATATATATATATATTCACCGATGTTCATATTACCTTAATGTTAGCATTTCTACTTAAGTCCTAAAATTGCGATTAAAATTGCATTTGGTGTGGTGAAAGAAAAACAAGAAGAAATCTAGCTGAATTAATCATTGCCCTAATGTAATTCACATTAACTATTGGGAGCCTTGTATACATCAAGGCCTACAGGCCCTTACACATGTATGATTTTATTCTAACAAACATTGCAAGAGGATGCAAAATATGCATTTTTACAGCATAATCAAAGTACAATGGCTATCCCTTTGATTGCTTTTAACATAACCATTTAACTTAAAATTTGTATGCATGCAGTTCTGGCATTCATATTAAAATATTTATTAAATTGGAAATCATGCACATTTGAAATAATTAACCACAAGTTACAGAAGGCAGTCATGCATTTCCCTGAGGATCTGGCTTAAAGACCCCTACCCCTTACTTTTTGAAATAACTTAATGACTCATAGTCTGAATCAATCACTCTGCACTGCAAGTAGTAGCACAATGTAGTTGTTCGTAGGTAAATTCTAGGCAAATCAGTTTGCAGACTATAACATGGCTAGCAAATAACCAGAAAGTTACCAAAGGTGAGAATCAAACCCTGTACTTTGTTTCTGTCAGGCATTTCACAAACAAAATTGCACAAGAAACAAACCAATCTAGTCCTTGTGCATTTTCCTGAAATGTAACCTTAAATATGATCTTCCTTTCACGTATAGACAGCTGTTGTGATATTATTTCTTTGTTCATCTTTTTTTAAACTGCCTTACCTTGTTTTTTTTTTTTTATGATTTCTCATCTCCCTACATCAAACTTCCCATGCATCTTATACCATTACTCCCCATATTATACACTACCTAGTGTAGAATAAAAATCACACACACACTGGGTTGGATTCAGAAAACTTTTCTGCCTTGTGGTAATCAAATTTGCATGATGAGCAAAGTACCTCTCAACCTCTTAGAGCATGATATCTGAACAAAGCCATAAATAAAAGTGGGATAAAGGCCCAAAAATAAGGGCAATTTTTAAATACTGCTCTTACAAATTTAGAAAGTGGATAGAATAATAGGTTTTGCATTTGCATGACTTTTTCTGAAGGATATGAAGTCTGAAACTTCAATGACTGTCATTATTTTCTAACTTTAATGATTTGCCACCAATTTGCCAGAAAACCATAATTTTATGAAAAACGGACCAAAAATACGAGACATAAATCTGGACATTCAGTGAAAATCTGTACAGTTGAGAGGTATGTCAGAGCAATCACAGGCAGGGTATGTGTGATTCAGAAAAACAAGTTCTGTGATGTGGCAAGGCCAAGCAGCACAGATGGGCCTGAATATGAGATGGTAATGAACTATGTAATTAAAATGAGCATCTCTGTGTATGCTGATTAGGTAAAATTAAAATAATTCAGAAATGTATACAGGCAGTAGAGTGGAGCTGCATACCCACTGTATATCTGAACCTGTCTGAATGCGCGGGTTCAGACCAGGGAGCTCACCAAGTAATGTTAGCGATTGCCACAGTATTAGTATATGTGCAGGTGAAAAAAGCTCTTATTGCCACTGCCATGTCCACTGGTGTGTGACATCACCCTTGATGTCCCGGTCATCTGACCATTCTTAACATTTCATGGACTCTACCATACTGACATTGTCTACACAGGGACACCACCCAAGAAATTGTGGACATGTCTTGGCCTCATCTGCAGATTCATGGTACTTGTGGAATATCTGCCCAAGGGATACTAAGGTATATGTGGCTTTACATACATTAGCTACAGTGACCATTTAGAAACCTGCTGGGAACTCAGTGGCAGTATCTCAGGTATCTGCTTTGAGAGCACTCCATCATTTTCTCAGTGCTATGCTTCAGTATGTGGGGGAGTATATGAGTATATGTGTTTCCATGTGCCTCAGAGGAGAGAGCCAACACCATGTGGGAATTTATGATATAGCCCAGTTCCCTGAGGTATTGGGCACCGTAGACCTACCCCATATAAATAAAGGCCCCATCTTGTAAACTGAGAAGGAGGTACATAAACACAAAGGGTATCACTCCATCCACTGCTAGGTGGTTTTTAATGCACAGGGTAGTATTGACAGTGTGTTTGCATGCTACCCAGGCAGTTAGCGTGACTCCCATATATGGCACACTCGTGACCTGTAACAACGATTTGTGAGAGGTGAGTTCCCATAAGGGCATCTTGTTGGTAATACCAGATATGCCCTGGAGCCATAACTCATGACATCCATAAGAAATCCATCAAATCAAACATACCAGGGGTACAACCATGCCGAATCTCAAACAAGAAGCATAAATTAATGTATATTTGGGCTGCTGAAGGCACATTTTTGCTGTCTGGAGTCATCTGGTGGTGCCCTGAATTATGATCCTGGCACTTGTGCAAAAATAGTGTTAGTGTGTGCAGTGTTACACAACATCATGCTTAGGAAGCAGCTACATCAGGGTGTAAACTTGCAGTCTCCAGTACACCAGGCAGTGGAGCCTGAGTCAGACAAGGAGTCAGTGGAGGATCCAGCATCGGGGATGATTATGCCATATAGAGGTGGTCACAGTGTGCAGTGGCACTAGCAAGGAGATAGCCACTTGCACATAATTTCAGAACATAATAGACAAGAGTAAAGCAGATACACTGCAGTAAAAATGATGCATGTAAAATCATCACAGGGCTGTCCTAACCCATGCATAGGCTGGCCATGCCGTGTAACAGACATAGGCAACCTAAGTAATAATGTACAAAGGGCAGGGCACAGTTATCATCAATTACACAGGTAGGGAATGGAGCACAAGTGTATGTCTTTTACAGGGAAGTGTGTGATTGTGAGTACTGAAGAGTATGGAATTAAAACGTGTTTTTTCTGTGAAATGTCAGTACTGGGGAGGGGGGCTTTAAAGTATCACTGGTTGAGAAGAGCCAGTATCAGTGGAGGTATGTGATGTAATGGGGGCTGTGGTGATCTGAGTGTTGGATCTACATGGATACAGCTTAGCAGTAGTAGCAACACTGTGTCTCGATCTACTGGACAGGTCCAGGGCATGCATAGCAGACCGTTCAGCATTTGGTGCATGCTTCTTCCGACAAAAGCTGGCTCAACCAGGAGCTACACTAGATTATCACAATTCTGGATAGATGCTGGTGTGTTGCATAACTTTGAATGATGTCTGCTATAAGATGTGCCATTGTGGTGTTAGCCATGACCATGGGGATAGCCTGTCCAAGGAGTAGTCACTTCCACAATATATGTCACTGTTGAAGTGATAGCACAGTGGGAGCAAGATCCTGGCTATCTATGGGCATATTGGCTACCATCTGTGGATGTAGCAGATGACTAGCTCTGGGGATGGCGACTCACTCCAGACAGGCAAGCCAGATTAGGCACTGCATGTTTGAGTGTGTAACTGAGACTAACCAGGTGATTCCAAATATGGGACATACACTTCCATAGGACCTCACTATCTCCATCATAGCTGTGATGGTACAGGCCTGTGACTCCATGATGACCCTGCACATATGATATGTTGTGGTGACAGACATAACAACTTCAGCTGGAGGGTGATTACCACGTCTCCAGTGAGCACCATTACTCAGTGCCCTGTGTGAAACTCTATGTCCATGAGTGCTAAGGGCAAATTCTGACATCTGTCTACTGGTGGCCAGTGCACTTCTTTAATTAGGACTCAATACATTATTGTTTCTGAATCACTCAGTCAGGACTGTGACATCACAATCATTTGAACTTAATGTCATGCAAATACCTTGGTTCTTGCATGCAGCACTGCACATGCATGGTCCACTACATGGCCTGAGGGGAGATTTGTAATTCGATATATAACCATCTTTAAATGATGTTGTTGTAGTGCTGATTTCTTACCAGCATACACAGCAATACAGGATTGCCATTTTTTTACCTAAAAAGCACACATTGTGAATATTACTTTCTGCTTTTTTTCCACTGAGATTCATCAGTGTGAGACATCATGGCTGGAAAAGGAGGTGGTAGTGCTCCTTTTAGAGTCCAGAGGTGATGTGAAGAGGATTCTAAAATCTTTCTGGACCTCCTTCATAAGGATTGCAACCAGAGGCTCTCACAGAGGGATAAGACTGAGCCCATAGGCATTACCTTTTCTAAATTTACCATTAGCAATGCTAAAGTGCATGCTGGAGCCTGTGTTTCCATTTACAGATTGCCGTCTGTCCATATCTTATCTCTGTTCCCACCCAGACATGCAAAACAACGTGCATGCTTTTACTAAACACTAACTTTTAATGCACTGGCTACCCTTAAATAAATAAACTAAGTTGTGCAGTGTTATATTTAATGTATTAAAGTACTAAGGCTGCTGGGGAGGCTTTTTTCCAACCTTTCTTGTCATATTACAGTATAAAAAAATGAATACATTGTAACAAAGAAAAAGTACTTTCTTGCTTTAATACTGCTGGCACATATGTAGTCATTGATAAAACTCCCCTCACCTCATATTTAAAATATCTCTGACTGTATACTGTACCAAACTGCTTCACAATATAACAAGCACTTTTCATCATGGAATTTTATACAAATATTATAAGAACAAAAAAAATTTACTTACAGTTACTTCTTCAGTCCTTTTAGTGTCCTTCTAAACATTAATGACAGAGTAAGGTTTATGCTTTACAGTTCTCTTACCAATTCAACATAGTTATTATACATCCAGTCTTTTTCAGCCACTTCTTGCAGAATCACAGTTCACCTGTCTAAACTATATCTAATGGGATTGATGCTTTACAGTTCTCCCACTTATTCACTAACTCCACATTGTTGTTGATCTTCCTTTTCATCTCATTCTGCCAAAAGCAAGGTATCTAAGGTCCTCCTTATTCTTCTAGTCAGCTCATGGGTGTTTTTTTGTCACATGAAACGTTCTTCTTATGCACAATGTAAAAGATTTCATTGACAAAGTGTCTCTTTGAGCTTTGTAATTATCAGAAGATGTAAGAAGCAGCGTCCTCTTCAGCTTGCTGGCTCACTCTTTGTTGACTATTTTTTTATTCCATCCTTAGCCTGTTATGCATCCAAAAATATCTTTGATCCTCCAGGAAACATCTTTTGAAGACAACAGAGTGCAACAACTTAAACTTGAATCTCACACCTGCTCTCATTAGTTTGCTTCTCTTTTGCCTGGTGTATAGTAAATAATTATTTTCTATAAACACTCTGGTGCCCCTAATTTTTTATATTTTCCAATTCTGCCATGGTTTTGTCGGGAGAAACTTTCTGCTGGTATGCATTTTTATTAATATAGGTTGCATCTGCTTTCTCATGGCCAGATTTTTTTTTGTAGGATTTTCGCTCCCTCTTGCCTCATCCTACAGCTCCTTTCCCAGTGCCCCACATGCATTGCTAGGTATACTTTCCAACTCCTTAAATCCCCATTCTAACTTAATAGGGCTGGGGCCAATACAAAATTTAAGGGTGTCCTGGAGGTCTGGCTGTTCACATTCACTGGAGGGTTCCATTTTATGCTGAACTCCAGTTACTTCTCTTTCCCTTTGGTCTCTTGTAGTATATCTGAGGATTGGGTGTGTAGTGGGGAAGTTTGGTTTATCACCAAACCTCTGCAGCAGCTCAGTCTTGTCCCCACCATATTCTCCCCTTTGGTACACATGTCCTATCATGAACGTCTGTAGCCTCCACTAGGGATCATCACAGGAGATGCCCATGGAACCAACCAATAAGAATGATAATACCCATCCCTTCCTGCCACTCAGCCACTCCTGCCACTCTGTCAGATACCTAAGATGCTAATTGAACTCAAGTTGCCTGGGCTGTAGTCAAGGCTTTATCCCACAAGAGAAGCTTCTCAAGGTCAGATTCAGTGTACCCTCTCAGTTAATAAATCCAACTGTGGAACACCAGTCCAGTTGCTTATCTATATCTATATTTTCAGAAAATTATTGCAGTCTATCCCTTCCAGTTTTATCCAGTTTTATCAGGTAGGTAAAACATATCAGGTTTTTGATGCAACTGTATTTTTTTGAAGAAACTCTTTCTGAGAAGCATTATGTTCAGCCAGTCTTTCCTTCATTTCATCTTCTGATTTCTGCAGTTTTATAAGCTCATCTGAACAACTATTTAAAGTCGCTTCTGTTTTTTCCAGCCTTTTGTCATTTGACTTTATACATGTTCTTCCAGTGGATCACTTATTTTAAACCCCTCTGAGTGCATCTGATTTATTTTATTCTAAATTACTGGAAGCTATCTCCTATACTAAAACTGGGTTCTATATTAGTTCGCCGAAATGGCATTCCAATGAACAATGAATCATCGACCTGTAATCAGTGAAATTGTGTCAGCAATTCGCTGAATGTACTAAGGGCAACAAAATAGTTGCCCAAAGCACAATGGAGCAACGTACAGTTCAATCGAACCCACCCAAGTGGGGGGCTTTGCCTCCCACACCCCCTGATGTTGGGGGCATTGCCCCTCCCCACATCCCCCCCTAACTATATATATATATATATATATATATATATATATATATATATATATATATATATACTAACTCTGAGATTGCACTACAGTGGAGAAAAGGGCAAAGTTCTGTACTTGCTCATTGTGCTTCGGGCAACTATTTCATTGCCCTTAATGAATTCAGCAAATTCTTGAAGCGAGTTTTGCTGATTACGGGTTGATGATTAGGTGTACGCCGGAATGCCATTTTGGCGACCTAATATAGACCCCTAAAACTGAAACATGAACTGCTTTTGCTGAAAAGCTGTAAGGTTCTTCACAATCAACGTTTTTTCTTCTTTTGTGGTTGATTTTCACTTACATTCTCTAAATTTCTTCTTTGCTTGTATCTCGGCAGTGTGATTACTAACCAGTAACTGAATGTACCCAAACTGATAACTTAGTTTACTGTCTTTATTAACATTTTTTCAGTTGTCACACTAGGAGAGCACTAATTAACTAGTTATTCAGTGTGTACCCGTCCTAGAAACTAGATCTGGCCTGCTTATCAAATCTTTGTCCATCAAACAAGCAGGAGCAGGGATCCTTTACGAAACACTATTTATTCTTTAAGTGCGTTAATTTCGATACACTTTTCGTTGAGAACAAAACCAACTTCATCAGAAGATAAAGAAGTAAAACAGAGAGCCATGGGCTGTGCAGTTAATATATCAGTTGTTAAACACACCCTTCGTAATTCCTAATTAATTAATTAAGGAAGGGTTCAGTTTTTCTAATGCACAAACCCACCATAAACAAACATAGTTAAAACAGTACCCATGAATAAGAAGTGTAAAAATTAATGTAGATATATGAACTTATTAAAACATATTTGAACACATACCAGCATATATACAATTTCACAAGTTTGACATAAAATTCAGGAAAAAACAAGTTGTCTTTTCAACTCTTAAGGGTAGAAAGTACTGTATAAAATATAAAATCTAAAAGTTATATTATAGATCTAATGTCAAATAGACCAGTTAATACAACAATCACTGTTGGTGTCAATTGCCAAACTTTAAGCAAGACTTTAGGGCAACCTACCATAATAAGTCATGAGAATAAAGAATCAAAATAGTTATAAAGCCTGTATTTTGAGGTTAAAAAATCTTGAGAGATAGGTTTTATAACTATTTTGATTCTTTATTCTTGACCATACACATTTGCACATTGCCTTTGCATTCCATAAATTAATTTAGGTTGTCTTGGTATATACTTGTAGTAAGCATTAATGAACATAAACACAATTTCAGTCAATATTGATAGCTATTATTTATTTATTAAAACATAAAGTAGTAGGTTGTTGCTACCTCATGACTTATTATGGTAGGTTGCCCTAAAGTCTTGCTTAAAGTTTGGCAATTGACACCAACAGTGATTGTTGTATTAACTGGTCTATTTGACATTAGATCTATAATATAACTTTTATATTTTATATTTTATACAGTACTTTCTACCCTTAAGAGTTGAAAAGACAACTTGTTTTTTCCTGAATTTTATGTCAAACTTGTGAAATTTTATATATGCTGGTTGTATGTGTTCAAATATGTTTTAATAAGTTCATATATCTGCATTAATTTTTACACTTCTTATTCATGGGTACTGTTTTAACTATGTTTGTTTATGGTGGGTTTGTGCATTAGGAAAACTGAACCCTTCCTTAATTAATTAATTAGGAATTACGAAGGGTGTGTTTAACAACTGATATATTAACTGCACAGCCCATGGCTCTCTGTTTTACTTCTTTATCTTCTGATGAAGTTGGGTTTGTTCTCAACGGAAAGTGTATCGAAATTAACGCACTTAAAGAATAAATAGTGTTTCGTAAAGGATCCCTGCTCCTGCTTGTTTGATTAACAGTTTGACTTTTTCGGTTTCTTATCAAATCTTTGTCCAAGCCTGAAGTACTCCACCTCTTACCCATTTCTATACTAATTTCCATTTATTCTTTCACTGTGTTGTTTTTCCTCACTTTTAAATTTATGTTTGGCTTTCTGCTTGGTTCATTATAATTTACTCCCCCAAATCCTACAGTATTGTCTATATCCTTCAATTACTACTGCCCCCCCTCCCAATTCTGAACCCTACATTGACATGTTCATTGTTGTCTAATGGTGCATTCATCTGGACATCCCCCTTCCCCACCACTTCAGTTAGGATTACACCTAGAATTGTCACCTTTCTCATGCAGTTACATCGCAGTTAGCTGAATTCCTAATTTCCCAAGACCACAATCAATTCCTACTATTTTAGTTTCCCACAGCTTGGATACTGCCAGTGTGCTTCTTGCTTATTCAGGCCCCCCAAGACGCTTTTCCTTCCTACTACCCACTTCTTTTTTCTCAGCTCCATCACTCACCCTCCTCCTTTGACATGCATTGGTTCTGATGCAGTATAACTGCTGCACCAGTATTCTCTGTTTCCTCTACTTTAACCCCCCAGGATGCATATGTTAAGTGCTTACACTGCTCACTCCTTCACGACCCATGTGGTGTGATATTCTTCTTCCTCTCTTCCCTAATAGTTAATGTCCTGTATTACACCTTCATCCCTCCTTTCTCTGTCATTCCTGAAAATCTTATACCAGACGCACCATGTCCCACCCCTCCTGCTGGCCTTTGTTTTTGTGGTAACAGAAATGTCCACCATCCCCATCTTCCCAACCAAATTCTTTACACTGCATGTTAATATACCCATGTTCTGAATCAGCTTTGATCCTCTATTTTGTTCTGTGTCCCTTCCTTCTTTATGTCAGCTACCTCAGTTCCTACCCCTTTTTATTTCTGTGAAACCCCTCCCCTTCCATCTTAGTTTAAAGGTGCAGTCATTGAGATGTATCTTTCTAACCCAGCACTGAGGACCAATGTCCTTTCTTCTTCCCATGTATAGATTTTAATAACAATGGTTTATTTATATGACATTTGTTTGCTGGGATAGTCCGATTGGGCAACAGCCCATTTTCAGCAGAGGCCCGGGGAGAAAAGTTCCATTACATGCAAAATCAAACAGTATAAAACAGTACAAAAATAACTTAAGCAGAGCTGGTACTAAATAAAATTGTTGAAAATACTAATTACTTTAATTAAGAAAGACTTTTTGGGAAAGGGAATTATCACATAATCATGCAGGCTGCCACACTAGATTGTCCTTAGTGCAAAAGGTAGACACTTTTGATTGTGCTGTATTTAGTTTTATTGCTACAGGCACCCCGATTTGATATTCTTACAGCTGCAACTTCTTTGTCATAATAACATGGTGGTAATATTTGCAAATTGGGAGGACGTATATTTTTTGGTATAGCAGCCACAGGGGACCTAAGTTCCTTGTGAAGTCATATTGACATCTAGATATTGTTTGGAAAATGTCTTGATTTGAAATTGAATATATCTAATGTTTGAATACTGAAACACAGCATACTCTGTGTCTGTACTTCTGGTGAAGTCTTGTCCAGAATGCCTTGCTGCTATATGGAAAACTCTGGAATATATGTCCCATGGTATCATTCTGGATATATGGTCATATGACAAAAAAAAAATACAGAACACAACAGAACATTGTTTTCTTAAATCAGCTGTCATTTTATATTTTTGCCTAGCTGATGATTAGATACATTGTTCCATAAAGCCACCTGGAAATATGCCTAAGACAGTTTAAAGGATGTGGGGGGGGGGTTCCATTTATGAAGACAGTTTAAAGGCCAGGGAGGTTCCATTTATGATATTTTTGGTTACTTTTTGCAGCCCCAGTTACTTGCAATCACAGAGACACTGTCTTTTTCGCCACAGTTGAACTGTTCTTTCCTGTCGGGGTGAGTAATCGATTTTCTGCCCAAGGATGCAGGTTGGGTGACAGGGCCAGTGCCACCTTCCACTTGGGAAGTCAGAAGGGTTTTTCACTTAAACTTTAATCAGTTCTCCAGTGTGCATGCCTACATTGTCCCAAGGGATTATGAGTAATGGGTTTCTATGAAAGGCATGCCTCCCACTATTCCTAACAGATGTCCATTTAAATTCTTTGCCTTCTAGAAGGTAAAGTGCCTTTCTTAATCCCCAGTCTGCAACAGAGATTTACTACAGAGAACATACTTTTAGGCATATGCCCCATACTTTTCTCCCCACAAACATGCAAATAGGCACTGCTTCTTGTACCTCTCATACACTCAGGCAGTTCCTCCTGCTTCTAAACTATTAACTGAACATGGGTTGGCTGAGTCATAGGACTTTGTCCACCTATAGCACAGAGCTGACCTTGTATTTATGATCTCAGTGTATGGACTAATATACAGGTCATTGCTTTGGGGAAGGCAACAACATGGGATATTGCTGTGTAACTTTGGAGGCTATATAGAGAAAAAGCTATCCAAAAAAAAGCACAGATAAGAGCAACAAGAATAAAGAGTGATGCAGAGAGTATCTCATATGAAGGCAAGTCAAATTAGCTTGAGCATTCTCAGTCAAAATAAGGTGAGATTTCAATGTAAAGAAAGAATGGAGCAGGCAGAACAGGACAGGACAGGATGAGTAGATTAACAACACTTTAGCATAGACTTAAGAATATTTATTTTTCACAGAACGGTGATGGACAGATGAATTCAGTTTACCAGAATAGGTGGGAAAGCCTAAAGTGGTCATACAGAGAATGTGTTGGAAGATGGAGGAGACAAATGCTTTTGGTAGTATGGTAGTTATTAAATTGGGGTAGAACTGATAGATGTATAGTCTTCCTGTACTGACTTCTTATGTCTATTTGTAATTAATACCAATTTTGTATGGCAATATGTGTGCCATTACAACAGTGCACTGCATGTCGAATGGTGTTTGATATTCAATAGTTCTCATATATGGATTTTGAAGTCTGGCCTAAGATATTTCATCTTCTTAGTTACAGTGTATGGTACAGTAATATTTACTTTTTTGGGATGGGTGCCATTAATTATCATTATTTCACTGTGCTAGATACCTGTAATGGGCTTGCAGTGATGTATGCAATATGTATCTGTGATGATGTTCTTAAATTGTTATTTTCCCTTTGAACTGCATCATCTGAATTCTATTTTATTTATTTTTTTATTATACTGCACACATTTTTTTGGGGGGTGCACTATGCATGCATTATATACTCTTGTGTATTAAAATAAAGATAAATGTGATGAAATGTTCAGGAGGTAAGTAATGGAGTAGTGTTTGTTTCATAAAAATCTTAGGGTTGTCAGTTGGTTGTCCAAGTACTAAGTTGTTTGCAGCATTCTTGCGCTGGCAGTCTGCTTGTACTTTATGAAATAGTTTTAATGTGATTTTTTTACTGTCCTGAGTTGCATGCACCAGTACATAAATTAGCACTGTCGTATGTGTATATTTCTTTTCATGCACATATCTGCTCTGGGCTGCTGTACTTTATAGTCTTTGTTGTGCTTGTGTATCTCTATTAAGATAATCCTGGCCTGTTATTTATTATGATCTATGACTGTGGCCTTTGCTTCATATCACTTTCGTAATGTGGTGCTTATGGTTTGAATATACACCAAATGTTGCACTGTGGTGCATATTGTTTTATTATGTTTGCTGCTCACTTCTGAATATCATGCTTGTGACATTTTGCATCCTTTCCTACACAAACTCATACTGTTTGCTTTACTAAAGATATTGCACTGCACTTTACATCATACATCTTTTCCTCTCATGCACAGTACTTGGTGCTTTTTAGCCTTCATATGTAGGAGTCAGGTCCTCTTGCATTATATATCCATCCTACAGAGGACTCTGATCTTTATCCTGTGTTACTTCTTCTGCACTATGTTTTAAATATGCCTATGATTATTTGTCTTGTTGTAGCCCAGGACAAAAATGCATATTATGTTCTGCCTAACAGTGTACTGTGGGACGTCTGTCCTACAGGTCATGCAGAAGGTTGTTATAGTTCTGTAGCATCTGTGTTGAAGGTGGCAGCACAGTACACATTGCAGTGTGTTTGTATAGTTGTGTGTGTGTGTGTATGTGTGGAGGGGGGTGGCCTAACATATAGTACTCTGCATTTCTTTCCAGTATTATTTCTGTCTATAGGTGGCATCAACGGTTGATGCATTTCTGGAGATTTTAAGTGAGTGATTGGGGGTATAGAATAGTTGCTACAGCCTATAACTCCCACAATGCATGTCTTTAGTGGTAATAAATAGTATAATACAATACAGTACTAGGTAGGGGTGGGGGTGGGTGGGCACAGGAGTGGCTTGTGGAATTCACGAAATGCAAAGAATATAGTGGTTGGTTATGGGATCCTCCACAGGACATGTGCAGTTACACACACACACACACACACACACACACACACACACACACACACACACACACACACACACACCATGGCCATAGGGCAAGGTTCAGGTGGCTGAGTATATAAACAATATTCGTATGCTTCTTTCTGGTGATACTTCTGTTAATGTGCATCTTAAATCATGATCTTATCCAGGGACTGCTGTTATTTCTTTGCCATTTCATAACTTGTCTTTATACATGACATTTATTCCTTCAGGTTTCCTTTAGCATATCATTTTCATTTTCTTTTTTTTCAGGGGATTCATATATTTTATAGCAGTCATTAGCCATTCTTCTCTTTCAAAATGCTGATTTTTCTTTAGGTTTTGTTTACAGAATTGTTGCCATCCCTTATCTGATCTAAGATGCCACGGGTATATTCATTACAGCCTAGGGATTCCTTTCTCTTTCCTCATCCTGACTTTTCATACTGCGTTGCATGATTTTATCTTATGTTTCCCTTCATAGAAAATGTTATGTGATAGTCCTGTCTTGCAGTCTCCTTGTCTTTATTTCTGTTTTACATTGAGCCAAAACACTAATGATGAAGCATAACAGATTGCTATGCAAACCAAATGTTTTCTGAATTAGAACCATGACATAGACGATGACCAATCCTAAAATATATTAGAATATGCTTTTAAAAGTCATTCATCAAACTGAATATTCCACAGATTGTAAATGAAACCTAAAACTGTCATGTTTTATTATCAAAGTTAATCTTTAATATTACATTTTTAATACAAAAAGACATGCAACATGCCAGTTCAGAAGGTCCATCATGAGCATATGGAAGCTGTGGTACAGTTATGAATCAATGATTTGAGTAATCACCTGTGGTAATGTCTACATATGATGCATTGGTAAAACTGTGGGTTTAATAGCACTTTTACCAATTGAAATACTACAGTTACTGTTGATTTACTTATGGCAGTCAGACTCCAGTGTAAAGCTAGGGCAATCTTCATATTCTCAGCATATGCTCCAGAACAGGGATGAGATGGTGAGAAAAAGAGGGAGCAATCAGACAGTAGCTACAAGACCTCTGTGATAAAGCAGGATAAAATTAATTGGTCTTGATAATGGCAGACCGGAATGCTCATATATGGTTGGACTGAAAAGGATATGAGGACTGCCTGAGTCTACATGGGTGTAGCAGTAGAAATAAAGAAGGAGGAGACATTCTACACTTATCTCTGAAAAATGGCTTATTTGTGCCCAGCACATGGCTCACCGAGACAGACAGTCACAGGATCACATAGAAGAGTGGTCAACATGCAACTCAGGTAGACTGCCTCCTAGTAAGGAAAGGACATTGGATCAAATTAGAGATTACAAAGTCATCCCCACTGAAACTGCTAGCCCCCATCACAAACCACTGGTGGCCACAGTCAGCTGTATGCAATGGTTAGAGAAGGCTCTAAGGTCAACAGAAACTAGGCTGAAAATATAAACTGGACTGGAGTGAAAGTACAGGAGTTCAAGAAAATGCTTAGGGCTCTTTGAAGGAAATAGGTGGAGCCAAAGAAGAATGGAAATGCTTCAAAACAGCATGCATGAAGACTACGGAAGCTATGTGATTGAGCCAGGTATGGAAATAAGGTATATAAGAAAGCTGGTAGTGGAGTGTAGAGGTCTAGGAAGTTATCAAAAGAAAGAGGGAGTGCAGAAGAAGTGGAAGATAGAAAAGATGGACTAGGCTGAGAAATAATACTGGCTGGCTAGCAAAGAGACTGAGAGAGCAGTTGTAATGGGAAAAGTACAAGGCATCATAAAAACACTATCAGCTTCTGGGCTGTGACTCAGCAGATGACACAAATAAGGTCTATCAGGCAATGTTGGAAAGATAAACAAGATGGTTGTCAGACTCCATTCATGAGAGATACCAATAACACTCTGCTCACAGTCCATAGGACATCAAGGACAGATGGAGGAAGTACCTCAAGAACCTTTTGAATAAAGAAAACCTCACAGAAGCTGACTTCTGTTAAGTGGAAGTAAAGACGACATTGATAGATTGTGGGTAATTTATTTATTTTTTTGTATATGTATTAAGTGGATAGGTGTACTGATCCACAAACCTTTTTCAGCCACGAACTGGACCAAATCATAAATAAAATTAATGAAACAGACAGTTAAATAAGTATACAGTTTATGCAGAGCAGCAGAACAAAAATGATAGCTCTATAAGCAATAACAACAATAGACACTTAAATGAACAGGTACTATTTACAATAATAGTTAACCACTTCTAGAATTACACCAAGACACAATCCATACAACATACTTTCAAGTCTTAATGAGTAAGAAGGACACCACATAAGGACATGACATTTGTCCAGAAATCATTTATGCTTAGTACCCTTAGACTAGTAATTTAGAGATTGTTGCCTGACAAATTGGTGGTCTGTAATATTTCTTAGAGATAGGAACAACATTCAGAGTAGAAGTCAAAATTTAAACAAGGCTCTGTCTTCTTACTTTAAGGGTTACAAGCTGGTCTGGCAATGTCCAGGACACCACCAGTGTTGGGCTCAGAGGGAGTAAGACATAGAACCACTCTTTAATAACTGGAAAGTGCTGGACAGTAGTCACCCATACACAGTTATGAACAATATATATGATCTCTGGATAACTGAAAGCCATGTATATGATTGATGAAAGGTAAGGAATATAGCTCATTTGGACTAGAGAGAGGAAAAAAAGTCTCATTAACAATAACTTTAAGTTGTTTAATATTTTGAGAGTGACTGAGAGCATATAAGGGGAAGGCAATGTTAATTATATGAAGGAGGATAGGGATTAGTTTCAGTTATATGATGTCTGGTTACTTTTTTGCATTGCTTTATGTCATGACATCACATTACAGATAATAAGAACAACCAGCTTCTTTTACAGACATTATTTAGTACCAGATACCATACATTTATTCAGAAGCACTAATATCAGGCTTATGTTTGGCACCAGTCCCAGATGATGATAAACAAAGACAAGAGATTACTTTAAATTCAGAAAAGGATAGAGTTACCGAATAAAAGAAATAGGTCATCAGCATAAAATATGATTTTTTTATAACAAACATTCTATATTGCTGTTTGCTCACTAAAAACATATTTATAGCTATTTACATTTAAACAATTTTTATCCATGCAGTCTCCCTTTCATTTAAATCCACAATTTCTCATTATAACAACATTTATCTTATATACGCGTCTATATCATATTATCGTACAATGTAAATAGGGAATGCTATTTCATCGTACCGATAATATCGAAACAACAAAATATCGAAATAACAGAACAGCAAAATTTTTTCCAGGGAAAAAATTTGCTGCTCTGTAAAAAAAAAAAAAAAAAAAAAACCTTAAACATAAAGGTAGGGGATTCACCCCCCACCCCCATGGGGAGCTGTGCCCCCCCACACCCCCTTACTTAAATATACCAACTCCGAGATCACACCATAGTGGAGGAAATGGCAAAGTCCCGAAGATGGCCCACCAAATTTTTTCCCTGGGAAAATATTCGATGTTCCGTGACTTCGCTATTTTGCCATTTCGACAGTATCGGATCGACTAAATAGCATTCACTATTTAGTCCATTCGATAGCATCATATCGACCCTTATATACCACTATGTTTAATATTTCAAAACAGCATGGCATGTTTTCAAATTACAATTCAAACCTAGTTATACATATAAAGTCAATTTTTAATCTTAAACAAACAGCAGCTGTTACATAATTCTATTACATATACTCATTAATTTAGGCTGTAAGATGAATACATCCATATCTTCAGTTTCTCACATCTGTCTTATTTGCATAATATCCATTTACATTACATTTTCTTTAACATGCCTAACATACAATTCCTTCGCACAAATTTCATATTTATTCCCTTTTTCCCATCTAATATTGTAGTACTGTTTATGTTCTCTGTCTCCCTCTTTCTCTATATAGATGTGTGTATATATGTGTGTGTGTGTGTGTGTGTGTGTGTGTGTGTGTGTGTCATTTGATCTAAAGTTAAAATATGTAAACACAAATGATCTAACTCAACCGATCTAAACACACTTCATCTAACCTAGTATAACTAAAAGTAAGTCTGTGGAGAGCCAAAGTTTGTGAGCAGGAAGTAACTGTAAAACAAAGGAAGAGAATAACCAGTAAATTGTATTTGCAGAGTAGGAAGCAATCCTGTCATCTCAGAAGAAAAAGGAGGACTGCAGGTATGTACAAAAAATGGTTGCATGTGATCTATAAGCAATTTATAATACATGGATAAAGGCAGGCTCTTGTTTAATACCTGGAAAATTAAATATTATAAACATACATTTCTGTTTTTAATTCTATGCCATATTGTTCATTTGTGTGATTACAGTTCACTACAGTAAATTTTACAAATAAAATTTGAAAGCAAATACAAAAAAAAACTGCATACTCTTAAGTCAGGCAGTTCATATCCCTTAGATGCCGTGAAAATATCTGGAAACTAAACATAATTCAAACAGGCAACTATAAACGAAAACTTTAAATACAGATCATTTAAGCACACTTTTCCTTAACATCTAGAATATTAAATTTATTTAGATAATTAAATGAAACCTACATGCATCTGCATAATTTGTTACACTTAACTAACTTCCAGAACCATTAACAAGTCAGTAATCTTTAGCCCAGAATGTTCCTAACAACCTAATCTTACAACTATATAAATTTAACAACATATATACAGGCATATGTTGTTTAGACCAGTGTTAGTCTTCACTTGTATTCACTGGCTAATGTTTCATTAGTATGCTTTTATCTTAGCATACATCTAACATACCCCAGTTCATTCCTTCATGTAGAAACTTCTAGTCTCTCCAGACATCTTGTTGTTGGCATAACATCCATGCACAAACATCTCTTCTCATTGCATCCTATCTGTCTTCCCAATCATTATCCAGTTTGCCCGAAGTATGCACTTATCATGATTCAGTATTTACCCTACTACTTCTGTCTTTCTGTGTCAGAATTACTGACAGAATTACATAATTACCATTACAAGTAGCTCTTTTCTTTCCAGTGGCCTTATCTGGACTATCAAAAAATCAACACCTTACCACTCAAAAAAAAAAAAAAAAAACAAAAACAAAAAAACTTCAGAATGCTTGTGAATGACAGTCTGAATGTCAGTCTGTGATGAATACTGTAATAAGCTATGAAAAAGTCTTTCAAAAGGAACATGCATAAAAACATAAATTAGCTTTATTAAAGCCATATTGCATTAAACATATAACACATTCTTTAACAGACAAAAGGAAAATAAGTTACATTATATTTCACTTTTCAGTAAATGTGTAATGTTTAAGAGAAATGTGGAATGTGAAATGTAGCTACAGTTGCTACTGTGGAAATGTACTTCACAGATGAATGCAGTATTGCAGAATCTTCTGCTTAAGGATATCAGCTAATTTAATTGAACACTGGCTTGCTGAATCTTCTTCCCTTTCTCCTTTAATATGCAAGTAGGAAAACAGAAGAGGCATCTTCTAAGTTCAAACCCCTTAGGAAATCCTGCTTGAGGACTTATAAATTAAGGGATTACTATTTATTTAAACAGCTACAGAAATACCTGTTAGAGAATGCTACTGGTGATGGAGCTTACTAATACTTGTAAAGACTATGAACATTTTGTTTTGGATTTAGAAGCCAGAGATAACCAAAAAAAATCCAAACTAGAATGTTATTAGTTTAAATATTAGTGTTTGAAAGAATAATAGTTCACTGTCTTTTCACTAGCTTGATTATTAGCTTGAATAAAAAGCTACAAGACTGCGTCGTTCGTCTTCGGCTTTTTCCGGGTAGTTTTCATACAGCGGAACTCGCTCGCTAATGATTAGCAGTAGAGTTTTACATGCTTGCTTGCGGGCCTAACCACCAACCTTCAGCGAAAGAGCGCCGCCACATACGCATGTCACAGTACAGAGCGCTTTAAGAATCGAGACGAGAGCGCCAACGTCTAACTGTGAGGCGACAACGCTACCGCAGCACCATATGAAATATAAAGGGTTAATTTAAAAATAATATAAAATGCTGAAAAATAAAAAGTAGTAAGTGTCCTGGCAAGCATATATAGCTTAGTTAGATTTTTTGGCATCCATGTAAAGGAGTATGTTATTGAGAAACAAAGTCTGTAAAAATAACTGCGCAGATGGCAGCTGGAAGGACATCAACGAAGTAAAGAGATGTAACATCAAGTTTCAGATAGTGCTGAAACACCAGGTTTTAAATAATGCAAGACTGAGTTTCCATGGATCATCAAACTGCAAAGAACCAAGGACAAGGGAACAGAGGAAAACTGTTATAGAAAGAAAGAACTGTTTTACATCAGACTCTGAGAAAAAATATCAGACTTTTTGGTATAAAAATGAGTGTGTGTAAACAATCTTTGGGTATTTGCCATAGAGAGCTGACAGCATCTGCGTTACATGCTTGTAAAGTGTATTAACTGAAACAGTTATCTTCGTGTATTTATTGTACTCAGCACAATACAGTAATAAGACTAGTTGATTACAATAAATAGTTAAATGAACTGTGGTATGCATGCATGTAAATGCAAGTAACAGCAAGAAACAAACAGGAAGACGTCATAATAATTTTTTCAGTGGCGAGCCACAGTTGGCGGACCGAATGTTTTCTTATTGTGACAACTACAGCTTATTGTTTATTTTATTCGGTTAGTACATTCTGTTCCAGTGCAAACATTTGCCTCCTTCTTCTGTAAAGTATCCAGTAGCAGAACAGTGCATCTCTGCAAATTCCACAGGTCCAGCACATTTACACTGTTGAATCTGCCAACTGTGTTTGACCTCCTTTTCAGAGAATCAACAAAAGACTTTCCACACTTTCTCGATGGAAGATTTGGCCACCTTCCACAACAGAAACTGGTAATTCTCTTTTTGTTTCTCATTCTACAGCATGGATGCCATTAGACAGAAAATTATTAAATGTAAGACTACCTTTCAGGTAGACAGTAATAATAGCCCAGCACATGTATGGTCAGGATTTAAAGATTGGTATAAACAGAACTGTAGCACATGCAGTACTTTATTAATGTTCATGTTAATGCTTTATGTAAATGCATTATGTTTGACTGGTGTAACAGTAAACATTTATTGTACAAGTAATATGAAACTGCTTTCAGTGTGCAATGTCATAAAAGTAATGGTAAACAACCAAATGCATTATGTTCTGTCACACATGTAAAATGTTAATTTCAGAGTTACAATATCAGTCAAGTCAGTTATTGTGAGCTCACATCTTTCCAGGCTGGAATGAGTAGTTACAAGGAATGTTGCATAACATAAAATGTTACTGGTACTGAAATTTATAAGGTCAAGGAAACAAGACTGGTCAGGCCAAATGGCTTACAGTTTTCTAAAACATTATTGTTAAGTATTCACATACAGCATTAAGCAAAAAGCACAAAAGTCTACAAAAATCCTGTTTGGTAATTGTAATAAGATGTCATACTTGTATGGTGTTAAATAAAGGAATGCAGAAGGTCAGATGGTAGTGGATTTTGCGAAAAGGATGGACATGGCTGTGGAGAATATGTATTTTAACAAGAGGGAGGAGCATAGGGTGACATACAAGAGTGGAGGAAGATGCACACAGGTGGATTATATCTTATGTAGGCGGGCTAGTTTGAAGGAGATTGGAGACTGTAAAGTGGTGACCGGAGAAAGTGTAGATGTTATGTAGTCCTATCTCGCCATTATTCTTCACCTGTGGGTTCGGAGCCGACAGTCGGCTCCGACTCGGCCTATATACTAGCTCGAAAGTCTTTGATTGGCTGGCTAAGATGGTATCCCACAATACCGTGCTCCACATCCCCAGATCTCGTTTCCACTTGTAGAGCTTGGACGTGGTCTCGACTTGGCTTGGCTAAGTACCTTTTGAAAACTTTTTTTCTTGGAAAATTTCTTGAGATATCATCTGATATTGTTAATGTTTGATTAGATTTTGTGTGAGAGCGATTGTTGGCTTTTCTGGTTCTCTTGTGTGTGCTTGTGCGTTTTTTGTGGTATCCCTTTCCTTGGGCTAGGCCCGTTTGATTTAGAGGACCTAGTCCTCCCTTGTGATTGTTCATCGGACTTTGTTGTGTTTTCTTGTGTGGAGACTGTTTTTAATTAGAGGTCTCTTATTGTTGTGTCTAGTCAGTGACTGTCTGTTATAGTAGGCGCTCGCTTCCCGCCTTTTTCTTCTCGGTTACGAGAAAGTTGGAGTTTTGTGCTTAGTTTCTATCATGTCTAAAGAGCAAAAAGAACATAAGCCTTCCGGCTTTAAAAAGTGTTTGAAATGTGCATATAAAATGTCTATTACAGACAGACATTCCGTCTGTGTTTATTGTCTTGGAGCCATCCACCTTCAGGAGTCTTGCAGTTTTTGTCACTCCTTTAGTCCTCGGGTGCTCCAAGAAAGGAAAAATAAGTTGATACTAAAGGGTCTATTAAAACCATCCTTCGAGGAAATATTAGCTTCGACTCCCAGCTCCGAGTCGAAGTCTAAAGCTTCTAAGTCCAAAAAGAGATTGCCGGCTCCATCTTTGGTCTCAGAGCCGCCTTCTAAGATTTTGGTTGTGGAATCTGCTTCCTCGGCTCCACCGATCGCGGAGCCACAGGAAGTCACTGTTTTGACTGAACCTTCGACCGCTCCGATAATTTTGGAACCAATTCGGAGCCGGTCTCCAAGTTTAAGACAAGTCTCTCCAGATAAGAGGTCTGCTTCTCCATCGGTTTCCTCCAAATCCTCCAGGCTTTCAGATCTGGATGTGGATAGGGTGGTGCAGCAGCTCCTGGAATCGCCAGTGTTGGCTAAACTCTTCTCGGCTCCGACCCAGTCGGTTCTGGAGCCAGCCCTGTTAGCGGTACCTGCTATTCCTCCTCCAAGTGCATCGTTGTCTTCGGAGCCGGTGAGCTCCGCTCCGAGGGATGTTCCTGTGTCGGCTCCGATACCCCAACTGGGATTCTCGGTACCAACTTCGGCTCTGACCCTGTCGGCTCCGTCCACAGGGTCCGGGACTCGAGTCTCTTCTGTCGGCGCCGAGGGGGCTGACTCGGAGCACAGGTCGGTGCCGAGCCTTCCTCTGGGCACGTCAGCAGGGGGGACTTTGGCCCTGGTCATGGCCCTAGAGGGCGGTCGGTCCTCAGACTCAGGGGGCCCCACCTTCAAGGCAATGCGGAGTGCGCTGGCTGGTTCAGCTACCTCCCTCGGATCGGTTCTCCCGTCCCCTACTGCACTGGCGAGAGCTTCTGACACTCCTCTATCATTGGACAGCAGGGCGCAAAGGCCTAAGGACACCCCCATGAGCGGTCCCCTTCTTTCTGAGGAACCCTCAGACTCTGTGCCTGAGGAACCCCCCAGAAAGAAATTTTGTAAGAGGAAGCATATAGACTCCCAAGATGCATCCCTCACTTTAGATACTGACCTCGAGGAGTCGGAGGGGTCCCCCAAGTCTTCCTCTGAGGATGTTTCATTCTCCAAAATACTGGAGATTTTGAAACAAAGAGGAGACTGGCCTTCCAAAATCCCCTCCGAGGAGAAGTCAGTATTCCTTAAGGCTTTTGGCGCCCAGCCTTCCGCCTCCTGGGTATCTTCACCCTTCGATGAGCTCCTAGACTTAATTTGTCAAAGGGTGTGGGAGACCCCTGACGCAGTGGAGCCTGTCCCACGACGGCCGAACAAATTCTTGTCTGCGCCCCAAGGGAAGGAATTTCTGACAAAAGGAACCCCAGTAGATGCTATGGTGGTGGCGGCCGCCACACAGAAGGAAGTTGCGGAATCTTCCTCTACGGTTCATCCCCCGAACAAGGAGTCCAGGATGATGGACCGCTACGGGAAGCGTACCCTTTCTTCGGCGACCTTTACTCTGCGGTCGCTGAATTACTTGACTCATTTCACGCGGCTCCAAAGAGATCTCCTTAAGGAGGTAGGAGATACTTCCAGGGGTAATGTTCCTGAGACGGTGGCTCAAACAGTCAACGCTCAGCTTTCCACCCTTAATTCTATTGCGAACTTGTCCATGCGACTTATCTCGTACTCGGCCGAGGGAGCGAGCAGGGCGGCCAGTTCAGGAGTGGCCCCCAGGAGGCAGGCCTGGCTATGCCTGTGTCACTTTGCGGAGGCCTTTAAGTCTTCCTTTACTGATGCCCCTTTCGACGGTTCCTCCTTGTTTGGGACCAAAGTAAAAGACACGCTCACCAGGTGCGAACAAGAGGGTAAGACCTTGTCTGCCACGGGAGTCTGTTTTTCCCTACTGTCGAGACCTTATCCCAAGGCTCAGTGGGGGGGGGGGGAGATGTGGTTCAGAAAATCATAGAGGTTGTTTCCTGATGCACAAGGTGAGACCCCCCCCTCGAGGCAGGGGGGGGGTCATACTCTGGAAGATGCCGCCCCAGAGGCAGAGGGGGCCCCCCGCAACTCGGGGGACCGGGATTCTTTCCGCGGTTCCCCATACTCTCACTCTTGAGGGTGTGCCCAGCTGTGCTTCTCCGGAGCCAGTTGGGAGTTGGATTTCCCATTATCCGGAAGCCTGGGCAAGAATAAACCAGGACAGATGGGTTTTAGGGATAATCGCCGGAGGTTACACCATTCCATTTCACTCCTTTCCCCCTACCCCCAAAAGGATTCCAGACCCTCCACCCGGTCAAAGCGACCAAGCAGCATCAGAGGTCTCTCAGCTGCTAGAAAAAGGAGTCATTCAGCTAGTCCCCCCAGACCAGATCGGATTAGGGACCTACTCAAGATTCTTTTTGGTGCCGAAAAGCACGGGGGACCTGAGACCCATTCTGGATCTCAGCCGACTAAACCATTATGTTCGCAAGTCCAAGTTTCGAATGGTCACACTACAATCAATTCTTCTGCTGTTGGCAAAGGAAGTATGGATGTGCTCCATCGACCTGAAGGATGCCTATTACCACATAAAAATGGACAAAGCATCTGGTGTCATCTACGCTTCCGGCTGGGAGCCAGACACTTCCAGTTTCGAGCCCTGCCCTTTGGTCTCACCACAGCCCCCAGGGTGTTCACCAAATGCATGGCAGTGGTGATGGCTCACTTGAGGCATATAGAATTCCAGGTGTTTCCTTACCTGGACGACTGGCTCCTAGCCGCCCCCACCAAGCATCTACTTTGTCAAAACAGAAACTATACCATCAGCATTTGCCATCAGCTAGGCATCACAATAAACTGGAAAAAATCAGCCTTGCTACCCTCACAGCATGTCTTATTTATAGGAACAGAGTTGGATACTATTTGGATGAGAGCGTTTCTGCCCATGGAAAGGATCACGAGGTTACAAAGGCAGGTTCAGAAGATGATACCTTTGACACGCGTAAAGGCAAGGCTAGTGCTGCAGCTACTAGGCATGATGGCATCCACTATCATGACGGTTCCTTTAGCGAGGCTACATATGCGCATATTACAGTGGCTCCTGTTCGCTCAGTGGTCCTTTCAGAGTTTGTCTCTATCTCATCCCATCTTGATCACAAACATATGCAGACAGGATCTGAGTTGGTGGCTGTGCACCGACAACCTAGTAGTAGGGAAACCATTCTCTTCACCCGACCCGGTAGCCACAGTGACCACAGACGCCTCCCGGATAGGGTGGGGGGGCATTATCTTGGCAGGTTGGTCCAAGGTATGTGGCAGGAACACGAGATGAATTTGCACATAAATGTCCTGGAGATGAGGGCAGTGCTCCTAGCGTTGCAGGCACTACAACATGTCCTCCCGACCGGGACGATTGCGATACACTCGGACAACATGTCCATAGTGTGGTATCTCAACAAACAAGGGGGAACCCAATCATATCCACTATGCAGGGAGACTATGAGAGTGTGGAATTGGGTGATTGCTTCCCACAGGACCTTGATAGCAATGCACATTCCTGGGAAAACCAATGTGATTCCAGACAAGTTAAGCAGGGCTATCCTTCTGCCCTATGAGTGGTCCCTGAACCGCCAGGTGGAGGACAGCATATTCAACAAATGGGGTCAGCCTTGCTGCGACCTATTTGCCAGCCCTCTCAATGCGAAATGCCACAGATTCTTCTCACTGATACCTCCATTGGGGGGATATCCAAGGGACGCTCCTGCACACATTTGTCCCTCGGGTCTGCTATATGCTTTCTCTCCTTTTCCCCTCATCTCGAAGGTGATTCAGAAAGCACTATCTCTGGGAAGCAGATTGATTCTGATCGCTCCATACTGGCCTCGACAGGTATGGTTCCCCTTTCTCCAACATTTTGCAGTGGATCCTCCTTGGACTCTGGACGCTCGTCCGGACTTACTGACACATATGTTGGGACAGCTCCACCCCTCCCTGGAGACCCTCCAGCTGACCGCCTGGCTACTCCACTTCTGACCATAGTCAGGTATCACGATTTTTCTCCAAATGTAGTACATATCCTTTCATCCTCTCACAAACCAGCCACTAGGAAGATCTATTCCAGTAAGTGGAAAAGATTCTCGATATGGGCACAGTCTAAAAATATTGACCCCTACACAGCTCCCATCAACACTGTGCTAGAATTCCTGTCTCAACTATTCTACCAAGGGTCAGCCCCAGCCACCATAAAAGTTCAACTAGTGTCCATCTCTAATTATCATGTGGCTCATGAACCCAGCTTAATGGCACACAGACTGTGTAAAGCCTTCATGAAAGGCACACTACTCCATAGTCCCCCTGTAGCTCAACCGGTTATGCCTTGGGACCTTAATTTTGTTCTGCAGGCTCTCACTCTTGCACCCTTTGAGCCTGCTGCTTCCTGCGATTTGAAATTTCTGACATGGAAATTGGCCTTTCTAATAGCCATTACTTCTGCCAGGAGGGTTTCAGAGCTTCAGGCCTTGTCAGCTAAGCCCCCTTACCTGTTTTTTCATAAAGACAGGGTCTCCCTCAGGCTGAACCCTACCTTTCTTCCCAAAATAGTGTCACTGTCTAATATTAATCAATCCATCGAACTGCCAGTATTCTTTCCCAATTTCTCTGACAAGGCAGAGTATCAGTTTCATACGTTGGACGTTCATAGGCAACTCCGCTTTTATTTACACAGGACTAAAGAATGGAGTAAATCAGATCAACTTTTCATTTCATTCTCAGACAACCGCTTAGGGTCAGCGGTGTCCAAAGTAACCATTTCTAGATGGCTATCGGGTTGCATCTCCTTTATTTACCAGACAAGAGGCAGAAAAATACCCTTTCCAGTCAGAGCACATTCTACAAGAGCAGTGTCAACGTCTACAGCATTTCAAGCCAGACTATCCTGGGATGATATATGTGCAGCTGCAACATGGGCGTCTCCCCATACCTTTGTGTCCCATTACAAATTGGATGTGGTATCCAGGGGCAGGTCTTCCTTTGGCCCCACTGTGCTCAGGAGTATCTTTCATTGAGACACCCGGGATATAGGTGCTAGGGACGCTGTCCCACAGGTGACGAATAATGGCGAGATAGGACTACATAACATCAGTTAGTTATGTACTTACCATAACGCTAGATGTATGTAGTCCATCTCGCCATATATTCTTCATTACCCACCCACCATCCCCCTGCCTGGAGAATTTGGAGGATCTCTTTTGATAACCCTGGTATTAGTCCCTTTAGACAACTTGTTGGACCTTATCTTCTTGGCTGTGGATCTGTGTGTGTGTGCATTGCACAAATGGCTTTTGTTAGCAGCAAGCTAGATCTGGGGATGTGGAGCACGGTATTGTGGGATACCATCTTAGCCAGCCAATCAAAGACTTTCGAGCTAGTATATAGGCCGAGTTGGAGCCGACTGTCAGCTCCGAACCCACAGGTGAAGAATATATGGCGAGATGGACTACATACATCTAGCGTTATGGCAAGTACATAACTAATTGTTAGACAGCATAGGATGGTGGTTTGTAGCATGACGTTGATGATCAAGAAGAGGAGGAGGAGTGTGAGGGCAGCACCAAGGATCAAATGGTGGAAACTGAAAAAGGGTAATTGTGAGGTGGAGTTCAGGGATGAGTTAAGGCAGGCACTGGGTGGTAGTGAAGAGTTACCAAGTCACTGGGTAACTACAGCAGAGCTAGTAAGGGAGATGGCTAGAAAGGTGCTTGGTATCACATCTGGACAGAGGAAGGACGACAAGGAGACATGGTGGTGGAATGAGGAAGTACAGGAGAGTATACAGAGAAAGAGGTTGGCAAAGAAGAAGTGGGATTGTCAGAGAGATGATGAAAGTAGACAGGAGTATAAGGAGATGGGGTGCATGGCAAAGAGAGAGGTGGCGAAGGCTAAGGATAAGGCATATGAAGAGTTGTATGAAAGGTTGGACACTAAGGAGGGAGAAAAGGACCTGTACTGATTGGCTAGACAGAGGGACCGAGCTAGGAAAGATGTGCAGCAAGTAAAGGTGATAAAGGATAATGAGGGAAACATACTCACAAGTGAGGAGAGTGTGTTGAGGAGATGGAAAGAATACATTGAGGGGTTGATGAATGAAGAGAATGAGAGGGAGAGAAGGTTGGATGATGTAGGGATAATGAATCATGAAGTACAATGGATTAGTAAGGAGGAAGTAAGGATAGCTATGAAGAGAATGAAGAATGGAAAAGCTGTTGGCCCAGATGACATACCTGTGGAAGCATGGAGGTGTTTAGGTGAAATGGCAGTGGAGTTTTTAACCAGATTGTTTAATGAAATCTTGGAAAGTGAGAGGATGCCTGAGGACTGGAGAAAAAGTATTTTGGTACCGATTTTTAAGAATAAGGGTAATGTGCAGAGCTGTAGTAACTACAGAGGGATTAAATTGATCAGTCACAGCATGAAGTTATGGGAAAGAGTAGTGGAAGCAAGGTTAAGAAGGGACGTGATGATTAGTGATCAGCAGTATGGTTTCATGCCGGGAAAGAGCACTACAGATGCGATCTTTGCTCTGAGAGTGTTGATGGAGAAGTACAGAGAATGTCAGAAGGAGTTGCATTGTGTTTTTGTAGACTTAGAGAAAGCATATGACAGGGTGCCTAGAGAGGAGTTGTGGTATTGTATGAGGAAGTCAGGAGTGTCAGAAAAGTATGTAAGAGTGGTATAGGATCTGTACAAGGGTAGTGTGACAGCGGTGAGGTCTGAGGTGGGAGTGACGGATGAGTTTAAGGTGGAGGTGGGGTTACATCAAGGATCAGCTCTGAGCCCTTTCTTATTTGCAATGATGATGGACAGGTTGACAGACGAGATCAGACAGGAATCCCCTTGGACTATGATGTTTGTAGATGACATTGTGATCTGTAGTGAGAGTAGGGAACAGGTGGAGGAAACCCTGGAAAGATAGAGATATGCTCTTGAGAGAAGAGGAATGAAGGTAAGCAGGACTAAGACAGAATATATGTGTGTGAATGAGAGGGAGGATAGAGGAATGGTGAGGATGCAAGGAGTAGAGGTGGCAAAGGTGGATGAGTTTAAATACTTGGGGTCAGAAGTTCAGAGTAACGGTGAGAGTGGAAGAGAGGTGAAGAAGAGAGTACAGGCAGGATGGAGTGGGTGGAGAAGAGTGTCAGGAGTGATTTGTGACAGACGAGTACCTGTAAGAGTGAAAGGGAAGGTCTACAAGAGGGTAGTGAGACCAGCTATGTTATATGGGTTGGAGACAGTGGCATTGACAAAAAGGCAGGAGTTTGAGCTGGATGTGGCAGAATTAAAGATGTTAAGATTTGCACTGGGTGTGACGAGGGTGGACAGGATTAGGAATAAGTATATTAGAGGGTCAGCCCAGGTTGGAAGGTTTGGAGACAAAGCCAGAGAGACACAATTATGTTGGTTTGGACATGTGCTGAGGAGGGATGCTGAATATATTGGGAAAAAGATGCTAAGGATGAAGCTACCAGGTAACAGGAAAAGAGGAAGGCCTAAGATAAGGTTTATGGATGTGGTGAGAGAGGACATGCAGGTGGTTGGTGTGACAGAGCAAGATGCAGAGGACAGGAAGAAATGGAAACAGTTGATCTGCTGTGGCGACCCCTAACGGGAGCAGCCGAAATATGATGATGATGACTTGTGCATACATGCCATTAATAATCTGTTTGCAAGTAAATACTACACCGTGTGCAGTCAGTACATGGGCTATGGTATGCAGTTAAAATAAATTATGCAGATCCCTTTACAAAAAGGGAGGATACAAATAGCTAGTAGTAACAGTAAACGTCTTTTCAAAATGGCTAAAAGCAATTCCTACTACAACTTTGACAGTATAGGCAACAGCAAAAGCTTTATAAAAATATTTCAGCAAATGCTTTATAAAAATATTTTCTGTTTTTATGTGTAAGACCAAAGTGTCACAGTCTACATAGCCAAAAGGCAAGCATAAGTTTAATTCTCACAGCATAAAGCAAATAAACAATACTGCAATAAAATGATGTATACTACAGGGGGAAAGGCATGCTTTCAGTTTTACACTAACTGTGTAAATAGTACTGCAAAAGGGACTTAAAAGTACAAAGTGTTAATATGTTTCAAGTAATTTAATTAGCAGGCTTCAGTTTAATGCTAAGTTTGGAAACTAGACTGAGTGTACATTACAGCGATGTATATACAAATGCAAAAACAATCTGTACAAGCAAGTTTATTCTGTACAGTATATAGTAAACGGTTTATCTATGTAAATAGAGTAACAAGTCAAAGCTTGACATTTGTGACGTGTTTTTTTTTTCAAAAAAACAAGAAGACTGCAATGCCTTTGCAATAAAATCCTCAAGCATTGTCAATAAATTGCTGTATAGAACATCACTGTATAAAGTCATATTCAGATTCATACAGTTCTAATAGTAATGGTTGTCATCATTGTGTTGACAATATAAAACTGTGTTAACTTGCTGTATAAAAAGAAAACTAAAGGTTTTGTTTCCCAGTGTGTTTCTAGTTAATAGCAGTATAACTTGACTAAAAAGTACATACTGATGTAGACAGTTTTTATTTAAAATAAAACAGAGGGAATGTATAGCGTGATAAATATGTTTAAAAATGTATAAATACATGTGCACATCTATTTGCTAGTTATATGCATATACACATCTGTTGCTATAATATATGTAGAAATAATATAGTTAGTTAAATATATGTATTTCTCTTTGGTAGCATACATATATTTTGGTACAGCTTGAGACAAGCTGAATGGTCAGTGTCTGGAACATGCTTCAAGGACTATAGATAAAAATGTAGCTGCGAGACAAGTCACACATTCGACACAGACATCTGCATTTCATTTGGATCATTCTGAACATCAAAACAGAGGGAATTAATAAAACTTAGGAAAATGTTACTACACAAAACAACACAAGACAATTTCAGTTGTAAAAAACATACTGTATGTACGTTTGGGAGGATAGCATTTAACACAAATATAACAGCATGGTTAGCTAAACAAGGTCAGGCATACATAAACGTATCTCTATTAGATGCTGTACATTACCTCAAAAATGTAACAGTTCTGACAAGGGAAGACATCATGCAAAAATGTCACAGTGTATAGACAATAACACAAAAATAAAAATAAACTCAACAGGGGAAGAAAAGGGTATGATTTCTACCAATAAAATACTTACCCTTTTGGGTAGCAGGCCAGTACTTCATACAGAATGTTTGTTAAAGTGGCACCACAGTTTGTATGTGTGGTTTTAAATAACCCAGTGTTAATAGTAAAAGACAAAAACAGAAGTTGACACTGCCAATAATTGGTGGGACATATTCAGAAAATGGTCATCATCTGGGACCAAATTGCTAAATTAGTTAATACATCCTGTGTTAATAGTTTTAGGGGTAATAATAATAATGACAGCTTAAAATTGTTATATATGTTGCAGGTTACAAAGAGTTGCAATAACTCAACAAGTTATGATTGTAAATAAGAGCAAAGTGGTAAATGCTGTAAATAGCGATGCTAATAAAACAAATGCAGTCTTTTCTTTAACTGAAGTTTAGTCCATTCCTCCCCCCAAAAATAAATAAATAAATAAAATAAGGGGGACCTGAAAGAATAATAGTTCACTGTCTTTTCACTAGCATGATTATTAGCTTGAATAAAAAGCTGCAAGAATGATATGAAATATAAAGGGTTAATTAGAAATAAAATAAAATGCTGAAAAATAAAAAGTAGTAAGTGTGCTGGCAAGCATATATAGCTTAGTTAGATTTTTTTGGCATCCATGTAAAGGAGTATGTTATTGAGAAACAAAGTCTGTAAAAATAACTGCGCAGATGGCAGCTGGAAGGACAGTAACAAAGTAAAGAGATGTAACATCAAGTTTCAGATAGTGCTGGAACACCACGTTTCAGATAATGCAAGACCGAGTTTCCATGGATCATCAAACTACAAAGTACCAAGGACAAGGGAACAAAAGAAAACTGTTATACAAAGAAAGAACTGTTATACATCAGACTCTGAGAAAAATATCAGACCTTTTGGTATAAAAATGAATGTGTGTAAACAAGCTTTGGGTATTTGCCATAGAGAGCTGACAGCATCTGTGTTACACGCTTGTAGATCTGAAAAAAAATGTGATAGTAAAGTGTATTAACTGAAACGGTTTTCTTTGTGCATTTATTGTACTCAGTACAATACAGTAATAAGACTAGTTGATTACAATAAATAGTTAAATGAACTGTGGTATGCATGCATGTAAATGCAAGTAACAGCAAGAAACAAACAGGAAGAAATCATATAATTTTTTCAGTGTTTATCTGACCATTGCCTCTCTTTTTGACTGTCTTTCACTCTGTTGTATAAACCTTTTTAATGTCTGCATATATACTTGGAAAGATAAGTTTAACTTTTTTATTTCAAATAATGTTATTATACAAAGTTTTAATTATTTTTCATTGATAGTTTATTTCTTGGTAAGGGTTTATTAATTTTACTTTTTATTCAACTGTTTGGTGTCTACTCATTTTTAGGTGGGTGACTACTCAAAACTAATTGCTACCATCTAAATATTTAAAGGATATCTTATTTTAAGGATGTGTGTGTGTGTGTGTGTGTGTGTGTGTGTGTGTGTGTGTGTGTGTGTGTACGCACAGTCACAAGAATGCAAAATAATTCTGGTCAATCTTCAAAGGCACTGGGCTTGATCTGAGGTGGGTGAAATCCTGGGAAGCCAGCAATTATAACTGTGATCTCTGTCTGGACAATGTGGAGCTTATTGTGTTGCAGGATTTGTACATTTACCATATATCCTTAAGGCCTATTGCTATTTGTGTTTTAATGGGTACCAGTGCTGGAAGTCAAACCCTGTACTGCCAGGCTTGCTGCATATTCAAATATTGACTACAGCAATGCAGGAATTAGAACCCTTAGCCCCTCTTCATCACTAATTTTCTCTATTTACATTCCTGTACTGCATTCACTGAATGTAGACAATGTTTCATTGTCATCTCAGAGTAATCATGATCCAAAAACACCAGCCCCTCCTCCACAGACAACTCTTTCTGTTTGCAATACCCACTACAGTATTTGCTCCTTTGTATAAGAAGTCAATAATTCAATCAATATTGGCATTAATTTTCCATACTTAACTTCTGTCTCCTGTATTGACAACTGTTTCAGACATGGCATTCCCAGGAAATCCTTCACAAAACCAAGTTGCCATTGTGTTTTTCATGTACTCCATCAAATAACTTTTTTCTGTATCTTCCAAGACTCCATATAGCCTTATATTCTGCTTTCTTGCATTCTCTCCATTTCAGATAACTGATGCTCCATCTCCTCTAGCTTATTCAACATGTCTTCTGTCTTATCTTGAATTACACAAACTTGCTGTTTCCCTGGGTTTATTGCTTCCAGCTTGGTCATGCAGCTATTCAATTTCATTCAGCATAACCATCTTTAAATGCTTTACACATGCATACATATATGTGTGTGTGTGTGTGTGTGTGTGTGTGTGTGTGTGTGTGTGTGTGTGTGTGTGTGTGTATATATATATATATATATATATATATATATACACAATATATACATATCAAGCTAGTTAGGTTTACCTATTCATTTCATGTGGCCTCTACACTACTAGTTACTTTGACCACAGCCACTCATAAACTTTTTCTGGTTATTTTGGCAATCCCTTTCTGACTCACAACCAATTATACCTTCATGCTATCCTAGTTATATTTCACAATCCATTTCTTTCATCACAACACTCTTACTCACTGACTTGTCGAAAATTCAGTAAACTACTTTAACTTAAGTCTTAAGCTTTTTGAGTTTCTCAGTAAATGAAGCAACCCATATGAGATGACCAAATTCAATGAACATAGTCATGTATCCTCAAAGATGAAATTCTTGTGATTTGGATTTAAGAGGAAAATAGAAGGATCCTTAGGATGAACTATTGTGACACTCCAGAATGCATTTAACCCATTAGTGACAGCAATCTGTTAAATTTTACAATAGCCACTCTCCATGTAACCAAGAGCCAAACCAGACCAGGCAGCCAGGTGCAAAATCAATTTTGTTGAAGTGATCTTGTAGCAAGGCATGATCAAAAGTATCAAATCCCATTTTAAATCCACAGAAATAGCATCTATGAGTTGAATAGACATGGTACTGATAAGAATATTATGAGTGAGCTTACAAACCATGTTTTAAAAATTTGATAAGGTTTATGAACTTCTTAATAAATTCAAGTCTGTCTTACTCATATGTACGAGTAACAATAGCAAATTTAAGCACCTTAGAGTTATGATGCTAGACTATACTAGTAAAGTCAAACAGTGTATTTCTCCTAGATGTTCATCTATAACTGATGGTTCTTCACATAATGGTCATTACATTTCTAAAACTTTTAACCTATTTAAAACAGTGAGGTAGGAATGGACTAGTTCTGTGGTGCAAATTCAAAAAGCCCTTTATGTGACACAGGTGACCTGAGTTTGAATAGGGACTTGGGTGCTAGAAAAGGTAAGCAGGAGATGAAAGGAGTGAATTGTGTTTGCTGGCTACTCACTCATCTGTGGAGGAAAGAGGCAGAGGTCCCAGACATGCAAAACTACCCCCGTGTAAGCAGAGGCTTGCACATTACCAGTTTCTGCAGGACTGGGAGACATATGCTTGATGATCCAAGTTTAATGATGGTATCCCTCATAGGTGTGTGTGTGTGTGTGTGTGTGTGTGTGTGTGTGTGTGTGTGTGTGTGTGGTGTGTGTGCGTGGTGTGTGTGTGCGTGTGCATGGGTGTATGTATGCATGTACACATAAGAGGTGGGTATAGGACACATCTGTGGTCATATGCGTACATACTTCAGCCACTAGTGGTGATGTTAAGGCCAAAAACAAACACTCTCATTGCTGCAGCCCTGGTGATGACACAAACACTGCCATGACTGCCTGTATGATTGCTCCCTAGCCTGATCTTGCCCCCCCCGGAAATACCCAGGACAGGGGAATAAATGATTTGGGTTGGTACAGTAGAGGCTCAATGACTGACAGGCATGTTGGGGAAAAAATAAATACAAAAAAAAAACAATGGTGTGAGTGTAAAAACCTAGAAATTTGTTTAATTCTGTATATTTTTTAATTTTCAGAATTTTACTTTTAAACACCTTTATTAAGTTATCATTTAAGACACAGACACACATACATTAATAGAAAAGAAAACAAACCATATTAACATTTTTCATGAATTATACATTACATAAATGTTTCTTTCTTTTTAACAGCATTTACTTCAGTCTGACTGCAAAACCAGTAACTGGGATTTGACAACAGGCTTAGGGTGAGGAAGGGCTGTCCTGTATGGTAAAGATATTGTGCTGTGGCATTTCTCATTCCAAGAGTAGGTTGTGGTTTTAGACACACATGAGGAGTCTCAAAGCAATGTGGATTTGAGATAGCTGTACTGCACAGTGTTAACTGGGATAGACAGCCCAAGAAAGGCCATACATCCTACACTATCACTGAAGGGTCTAAATAATTATAAAACAGAAGGGAATTCACTTCATTTGTACATTCCAGACACCACTATGCTGTGTCATGAGTGGTGAGACAGTCTATTCCCACATTTATACCTGATTCATAGACTGAATAGCAGGGCTTCAGATGACCGTATTCTAGCAAGAAGGGTGTCCTTTTCCAAGAGACTCACCAAGAGCCACCTGATTGCGTATTTGGTTCAACTGGAGAAACAGCAGTGGGACCTTGGAGAAGAGAGGATAGATGTTAAGTTGTCAATCTCGCCTTCATTCTTGCTGGATGGGTTCGGAGCCGATCCTCGGCTCCGACTCGGCACTTGCTAAGCTCGAGAGTCACTTTTACCAGCTCGAGGCAGCCCCATATCCCATGATGCAAGGCGGTAAATACCCAGATCTCGTTTGCCGCTTCGCTGATGAGATACTCCTTTTGCCAGCTCGTGGTAAGTAAATTGTTTTACTATTGTTAGACACCCCATTCCTAGTTTTTCTCTTATATATTAGTATAATTCTCATTTTTAGGTAGTTGTAGGGTCGCTAGTCCAGTTTTACTGTTTCCCTACTTGTTTTTATTTAGTCGGGCCTTCTTTCCCTTCCCATCCCTTCCTGTCAGGGTGTGTGTGTGGGTTATTTTTTTTTTTTCCCCTTTAAGTTAAAATTTCTGAGTCTGGGACTGTGTGAGTTGGGTGTGTGTGTGTTCTCACTATGTCCAAGGAACAGAGGGTCTCAGGCTTCAAGAAGTGTGACTCGTGCTGTCAGAAGATGTCTCTGACAGATGGTCACACTTCTTGTATCTACTGCCTGGGACCTCTCCACCTGCAGGACTCCTGTGCTATCTGTCACTCTTTCAGCCAGAGAGTCCTGCAGGAAAGGAGAAATAAATTAATCTTGAGAGGACTTCTTAAACCGGAGGGCTCCCCGACCAATTCTGCTTCGGGCAAGCCCTCTAAGACCTCCAAGGCCCAGGCTTCTGCTTCTAAGCCTCTGGCCTTGGCTCCGACTGGAGCCGATCTTATTTTGACTAAACCTTCGGCACCGATGGCTATCGGTACCGATACTTTAACTGCCACATTGGTGTCGGCTCCAACCGGCTCCGATCATCATGTGACTAAGGCTTCGGTATCGGCGCCGACACCATTATTTCCTTGCCTGTATCGGCTCCGGCCGGAGCCGATACATCCTTGACTAGACTTGAAGCTGAGAAGTTGTCGGCTCCATCTGGAACTGAGGGTTCTTCGGCTCTGATGGCTCCATCGAGGAAGCGGTCCAGGTCTCCCTCTTTGGAGCCAATACTGTCGGCTCCGGCCTCTCCTCTTCTTTCGGAGCGGAGCCATCGGAGCCAATCATCTAGGTCTTCCAGGCTCTCAGACCATGATTTGGAGAGAGTGGTAAGCAGATTGCTGAAATCACAGGCACTAGCCCAAATGCTTCATAGTCCGTCTCAACAGACGACTATAACTCCACACCCTCTTCAAGTTCCTCCTTTGACTCTCCTCCAGAGCTCGGAGCCGGAGTCTAGGGGAATAGTTACTGCTATGGCTGCGGGACAGATACCTCCCCTTTCTGCTCCTTCAGCTTCTACTCTTATCTCCTCCTCGAGACCTTCCTTGGAGGGATCCGGTGGTCGGGCTTCCCTGGTCTGCTCCGAGGGGGTGAGTGGCGTCGGACCCTTGTCCGACCCCGCTCTTCCCCTCGGGGCTTCGGCCTTGGTGAGCTCGGTCCCGACATCTGCCTCGGAGCCTTCCCTTTCGGTGGACCTGGGAGTCCCTGTTTCTTCGGAGCGGGGTCTCTCGGGTCTCCCTGGGAGGGGAGCCTTTGAGGTGATGATGAGTGTGCTGGTCCCTGGGCTCAGTCAGCAGTCTATCCCCTTAGCTCCTCCCTCTACGGTGCCTGTAGATGTCTCTTCTCACTCTCTTGCTCCCGGACCGAGAAATCCACCGCCTCAGGTTTCCCCACTGGGAAAAAAACACTCTTCCGAGGATTCTCCTGATCCATCAGGAGATCCTCCACGTAAGAGGACCTGTAAGAGGAAGCACCTAGACTCCCCCGAGTCTACTACTTCAGATACCGACTTAGATGAGTCGGAGGGGGTCCCCTAGATCCCCCTCTGAGGATGTCTCATTTTCAGACATCCTAGAACTCCTAAAACAGAGGGGAAACTGGCCCTCCATTAATCCCTCCGAGGATGAGTCGGTATACCTAGAGGCGTTCGGATCTCGACCCTCCACCTCCTGGGTGTCTCCGCCTTTCGACCCCCTCATGGAGGTGATAGCTCGGAAGGCATGGGCATCTCCTGATTCCGTAGAACCAGTTCCCAGGAGGCCTTCTAAATTTATTACAGCCCCTTCCGAGAAACAATTTCTTACAAAAGGTGTCCCTGTTGATGCCATGGTGGTGGCAGCCGCCACCACGAAGGAACTTGCAGATCCTTCCATACCAGTCCATCCTCCTAACAAGGATTCTAGGACCATGGACAGGTATGGTAAGCGGATGTTTTCCTCAGTGACCTTTGCCATGCGTTCGCTGACTTATTTATGTCACTTCACCAGACTTCAAAGGGACATCCTTAAAGAATTAGGTGAAGTAGTACAGGATCCTACAGCTGCAGGGGCTCAGGACAAGATTGCTTCCCAGCTAGGAATCCTTAACTCCATAACCAACTCCTCCATGCGGCTGATTTCATATGCAGCAGATGGAGCGAGTAGGGCTGCAGGGACAGGAGTTGCTCTTAGACGTCAGTCCTGGATGCGGCTCTGTAATTTTGCAGATCCCTTTAAGGCGTCCTTCACAAACTCTCCCTTCGATGGATCAACATTGTTTGGTCCTCAGGTGAAGGATACGTTGACCAGGTGTGAGCAAGACGGCAAGACTCTTTCTGCCGTAGGAGTCCGTTTTTCCACCCCTTCTAGGCCTTACCCTAAAGGACAGAAGGGCAGAAAGATGTGGTTCCGTAAATCTCAAGGAGTCACGCCGGACACACGTGGTCAGTTTACCCCTAGAGGCAGAGGGGGTAATAATAACAGACGTCGCCCTAGGGGCAGAGGGGGTCCGCAAAACCAGGGAAGCAGAGAGCCCCTCTCTGACAAGCCCTTCCAGCATCCCTGAGGTGTTGCCCGACTGTCCATCCTTGGAGGCAGTTGGGGGAAGATTATTGCTGTACCCAGAAGCCTGGCTTTCCCTTTCACAAGACAAATGGGTACAGTCGATCATATCCGAGGGTTACAAAATTCCTTTCGAGGAAAGTCCCTTCTCTCACAAAAATTCCCTTCCAGATGTTCCACCCGGTCTAAGGGAAATCGCAAAATTAGAAGTATCAAAGCTTCTACACAAAAGGGCCATTCAGCCAGTTACAACAGACCATTCAGAGCCCGGAATCTACTCAAGGTTCTTTTTGGCTCCCAAAAAGACGGGAGATTGGAGACCAATATTGGACCTCAGCAGGCTCAACAAGTCTGTGAAAAAGACAAGATTTCGGATGGTCACACTTCAATCGATTTTGCCCTTCCTGGGCAAAGACAACTGGATGTGCTCAACAGACCTTCAGGATGCGTACTATCACATAAAAATCCACAGACGCTCCAGACGGTTTCTCCGCTTTCGGCTGGGGTCCAGTCATTTTCAATTCAGAGCCCTGCCCTTTGGTCTCACTGCAGCCCCCAGAGTGTTCACCAAATGCATGGCAGTGGTCATGGCTCACCTGAGACGTCAAGGATTCCAGGTGTTTCCGTATCTCGACGACTGGCTCCTCTCAGCCACCACCAGGCATCAACTTCTCCAAGCCAGGGATTACACCCTAAATCTCTGCACTCAGTTAGGAATTTCGATCAACTACGAAAAATCCTCCTTATTGCCCTGCCAGTCTATTACTTTTATAGGCGCAAATTTAGACACTGTTCGGATGTCAGCAAACCTCACAAACCAGAGAATCCTAGATATCCAAAACCATGTGCGGATCATCCTTGCCAGCAAAAAGGTGCAAGCCAGACTGGTCCTAAAAGTATTGGGCCTCATGGCAGCTGCCATTACTCTTCTTCCTTTGGCCTGCTTTTACATGCGTCTCCTTCAATGGATGTTGTTCACCCAATGGTCCTACCAACAACTTCCCATGCGTCACCAAATTCTGGTGACACAAACTTGCAAAAACCACCTATCTTGGTGGATTTCTTCTCCCCAGGTTCATCAGGGCAGACCCTTTGTTTCCCTGGCCCTGGTAGCCACAGTGACTACGGACGCCTCCCCGATCGGGTGGGGGGGTCATTATCAGGGCAGGATGGTTCATGGGACGTGGCAACCGTTCGAATACCACCTGCACATAAATGTCCTAGAGATGAGAGCAGTGCTTTTAACGTTGCAAGCCCTCAACGACTTTCTTCCCTTGGGAACAATTGCAGTTCACACAGACAACATGTCCGTAGTGTGGTATATCAACAAGCAGGGCGGAACCAAGTCTTACCCCTTGTGTTGAGAGGCTCTCAGACTTTGGCAATGGGCGATCTCCTCTCATCGGTTTCTGGTAGCAACGCATATCCCTGGGAAAACCAACATTTTAGTGGACAGATTGAGCAGAGCCATACTCATGCCTCACGAGTGGTCTCTCAAACAATCTATAGTGGAGGAGATTTTTCAGAAGTGGGGCTGCCCATGTTGCGATCTTTTTGCTACTCCCCAAAACAGCAAATGCCCAGCCTTCTTCTCTCTCTTCCCACTTCCGGGCCATCCCCCCAGAGACGCTCTTACCCAAGATTGGCCCCAGGGACTTCTTTATGCCTTTCCTCCCTTTCCATTGATACCACAGGTACTCCAGAAAGCTACCGTTTTGAGAGCCAAAATGATTCTCATTGCCCCGTATTGGCCTCGACAAATTTGGTTTCCATTCCTCCATCGTCACCTTTTGGTGCAGCCATGGCATCTGGACCCAGTGCCAGATCTTCTGATCCACCAATCGGGTCAGCTGCATCGGTCCATTCCTTCTCTCAACCTCACAGCTTGGTTGCTCCACTTCCTTCCTTAGCCAGGCTTCCTATGATCTCTAACCCTGTTAGGGATATCATAGTGGCTTCTCTTAAATCCTCTACTAGAAGGATTTACACTAGCAAGTGGAAACGCTTCTCCCTTTGGGCGAAATCAAGGAACATAGATCCTTTTACTGCCCCTGTTCATGCAGTTTTGGATTTTCTAGCAGAAATCTTTCACTCGGGTTCTTCATCTTCCACGGTCAAAGTTCAGTTGGCTGCGATCTCGAACTTTCATGTCGGGTTTGCAGATCACAACATTATGTCCCACAAGCTCTGTAGAGCCTTTCTAAAAGGAGTTTTTCTCCTCAAACCTCCTGTCAGGAGTCCTCTCCTCAATGGGACCTAAATCTAGTGCTGACATCCTTAATTCTTCCTCCCTTCGAGCCAGCTGCTTCATGCTCACTAAAGTTTCTTTCATGGAAGACACTCTTCCTGGTCGCTATTACCTCGGCTAGGAGAGTGTCAGAACTTCATGCCCTCTCTGTTCGTCCCCCATATTTGGTCTTCCACAAGGACAGAGTATCCTTGAGAACTAATCCATCCTTTTTGCCCAAGGTTGCTTCAAAAACAAATTTAAACCAATCTGTTGATCTCCTGGTATTTTTTCCCAATTACTCTAACAGATTGGAACAAAAATTACATTATCTTGATGTTCACCGCCAACTCAGATATTATTTGGACAGAACAAAACAATTCAGAAAGTCTGATCAGCTCTTTTTTTCTTATGATGAAAATAAGAAAGGACTCCCTGTTTCCAAAGTGACCTTGTCTAGATGGCTTTCTTCCACCATATCCGAAATCTATCAACTTAGGGGCAAACAGCTGTGCTCAAAACCAAAGGCACATTCCACTAGAGTCTTAGCCACTTCTACAGCCTTTCAGGCTAGGCTTCCCTTAGATACAAATTGGATTTAGCCTCCAGGGATAGAGCCAGTTTTGGTTCCACGGTTCTCAAGAGTCTGTTCCATTGAGCCACCCAGGATAGAGGTGCTAGGGACGTGGTCCCATCCAGCAAGAATGAAGGCGAGATTGACAACTTAACATTTAGAAGTTATGTACCTACCATAACGTTCCATGTTAGTTGTCTTCTCTCGCCTTCTTTCTTGCGACCCTCCCTCCTGCCCCCTTGCCTGGACAGACCTTGATCTCCCTTGTCTCTGGAAGATTGCTTCTTTGGGCACCAGTTAGTTCTAGTTTTAGTTATCTGGTTTTCCCTTACAGCCCTTTTAGGCTAATTGCTCTTCTTTCCTTAGTGGAAAGTTTTTATGCTAGGTAGTTTTCCCTCTAGATACCAAACGAGATCTGGGTATTTACCGCCTTGCATCATGGGATATGGGGCTGCCTCAAGCTGGTAAAAATGACTCTCGAGTTTAGCAAGTGCCGAGTCGGAGCCGAGGATCGGCTCCGAACCCATCCAGCAAGAAAGAAGGCGAGGGAAGACAACTAACATGGAACGTTATGGTAGGTACATAACTTCTAATTTAAACAATCTATGGCTGGATTTCAAGTAGTGGTGTATCTTGATTGCTCAAGGAAGGAGCTAAATAAAGCACATTAAAAAGATATAGGGGAGTTACTCATTAACAATAAGCTGAACATTGCTTTGCAAGGAGAATGCACCAAAATTAAACCTTCCACAGTAATTTTTTTCATTTATGTAAATGAGACTGTAACATGTCCTGCCTTGTACTCTGTTTCATGTCAGATTGAGCCCCACCCTAGCAAGACTGCAATATGCCCTGATTTGTTCCTCATTCCCTGTCAGGTTCAGCCTCCCTCATCACACATTGGTCCCTTGTTAAACCCTATATTGTTTAATACCACATACTGCTTTGCTCAGTAACTCTCAGTGTTGCCTCCATGTACTCTTGTATGCACACTGTAGTCCTGAGGTCTGTTACCAGTTGTCCTGTCTAGTGTCTAATGTCAGATTGCCTATATGGCAATACCTTCTGTTAGCCATTATATTCTGTTCCTTAAGCTATTTGTCACAATGCTCTCTCACAATGTGATGAACTTGTTTTTACCATGTTTAAAACAGGCTTTCTACTGCGATAATTATGTCAATAAGATGATTTAGCATGGTTGTCTGTGAATTGCTGCTATAAGATGATACATTATTCAATATAGTCAGTACTTACATACTTATATCTGTCAGTTCCTAGGCTGGAAGGTTATGTGCATGGTCACTGTGAAGTCTGTGTTGTTGCTTGGCTGTATTGGTATTACTTTGCATTGTGCTACTATGCTACCCAGTTATGCACATCACTTGGTGTCCAGTACATGTGGCTATGTGCATCAAGCTATCATTTCCTTCTCATTCTGACTTGCAGAGTAGACATGACCTCTTTAGACACTGAATTTAGCAAGGATCCCATCTGGTACAGCCAGGAAACCAAGAGTCTCCTTCACCTGCAGCAAATGGACCATAGGGAGCACTTAATGGTGGTATTATGGTCCTACCATAATATTGGCAACAGCATGCCAGATCAGTTAGTGATGGCACTGGCATTACCTAGTCTGATGAGCAGAGTAACACAGGTTCAGTGATCTTTAGGGGTGCCTCCTGGATGTGGTCCATTGGTGGGAGACAGAGGATAGGGAGATGGAACCACCTTATTATTGTAAGCATTCTGTATTTAGTTTAGTACTGCACCTTCAGTCTGTAGCATAATTGCCCTCTGATATCAGGGATATGCTATACTGATTCCTCTTTTTTATGTTTTACAGCAGCCAAGAAGACTGAAACTAACAGGATGGCTTGCCTAAGGAGACATGACAAGTTCTCCAGGCAGTGGAGTAAATGTAGTTTATTGCCATCTGTACTGTGCTGTTTTAATAAAATGCCATACATATGTCTTAATCTGTTGTATTTGTCTCTCTGTTTTATCCTCTTTTTTAACAAGCTGAGCTGTGGTGCATGTTGTGGTCAGGCAGCAGATACTAAGCTCTGCTCAGGCCACCATACCTGCTACTTGGTTCCTAGCAGTCCCCAAACCTGCCTCTCTGTGGCGTGATGAAAGACAACCTGTGGAAGGTGACCTGGTGGACGTGCTAGTGATCTCTGTGGTCACCAGTCAGGATGGCAGGTGAAGGGTCTTTGGGAGTGCTCTGGATGGGTTCTTCCTCCTTGATCACCTGACAGAAGGTTTTGCAGCTGGTAAGGACTGTGGTGGATCTGCAGCTTGATGCCTGTATGAGCACCCTGGACTGTCTCCTTGTGTAGCTGATTGAGTCACACGGCCAGCCAGACGTGGCCATCAGGACACCAGAGGCAGCACCTATTCATGATGTCAACCATGGAGATAAGTGACATTTGTGTGGGTTTACATCTGGGATGGTCAGCATGCCCTTTGTAGACCCCTTTTATTTCCCATCCTATGTCTTCATTGTATGTTTCTCAATCTTCCCCAGCCTCCTTTCCTGTATCCTCCTTTCTCCCTGCACTTGCACCTTCCTACCTTCCCACTTTGCCCTTCTTATAGAAACAGAAACATGGGCATCTGCCCTCCTTCCGACCATCTATTACGCCTCATGTTGCCCTTTTATATGTTCCTCTGTTTTCTCCTCCCTGTTTTTAAATGTGCTATCTCCTCCTTTCCTTCCCTTTGCAGGATAAAATGACTTGGCACTTTGCAGTGGCAACCTGGTATGAGCTACTATTAGTTTCTTTGTTGCAGCTATGGAGCACTTTACTTCATGTGTGAACACATATAGCATCGGGTATGCTACCTACCTGATGCTGTCCCTTGGGTTACATAACTGCCCATTGCATGGCTTTTCTAACAGTGTAGTTACTGCCAATACTACATTACACAGCCTTCTCCTTAGCATGGTGGTCTTATGCTGACATTAATGCATTCCTAATTAGATGGTACCTCACTAAATAGTCTGTGTAATTTATTTCTACATGATAGTATTATTATTCTTTCTGACTACCCCTGAATAACCTCAGATTTGTTACAATAGAAGATAATGCAAAAAGAAATGATCTATTCTTAAGTTATTTCCTGTCAATCGGGACATAGTTGCAAGACAGAATTCACTCCTTGTGATTTAAACTGCCATCGAATTGCAGTTTTCCTGTTTAATACACACACACACACACACACACATATATATATATATATATATATATATATATATATATATATATATATATATATATATATATATATATATATATTTGATACATCCTCCAAATGTCTAAAATTGCTAGATATTTACCAGAAGTGTTTTCTTAGGACAGCCGTAGTGGGCTAACCATCTTGTTCCTCTTGTAATAGCAGGATGCTTTGCATTAATCCTTGGTGCCTGTACTTTGGCTTCCAGGCCAGACTAATTTAAAGCAATGTTTATAGATATTATGTAGGGTAATTCTTGCTTCCTTAAGCAAAAGAAACAGTATAACCTGGACTTGATGTATACCACACCGTGCCACTTTTAAAAGTAATACTTCTTTTATTTTTTGACTTTTCTTGTCTTGCTGAGTAAAATGCCCAAAGCAGAACACAGTAATTTTATGCTTCAGTATAGAATTTGCAAGTTGTGTTCAGGAGTATTTACAAATGCATTTTATTCTGTATCTGTGCTACCAGTAGATTCAAAAGCCGCAAACTTTGTAACTGTATGCTATTTCTAAATGTACACATATAACATCTCATCTTCAGTAAAACCTTTGTCTGCTGACATGTCAGCTAAGCCAAATAAGTAATTTAATCATAGAAATAAGGTCATTCAGTTTATAAATACATTCTTTAATATTCTTGTTTGTAGTATTACATTAGTTTTCAGCCAGTGTCACCCCATTTGATCTCAGTAAGTTTAGCTCATCTGAGGTCAGTAAAGGGACATGCTTTTTATAGTGACAATCTACAAAGAAAAGTTGTTTGTTCACATTCTTACTTTTTTTAATTTCACACAAGTTGGAACTGTGACTGCCCTGCTGCAGGGGTTACAAAAGGATCAACAAATTCATTTTAGAAGCATATAGATTTCTGATCCCCATGAAATTCTATATTTGCTTTCTAAATGAAGAACACTCACGTTCAAAAGCAATAGTCATACGGTTTACAAAATTTACATGTAGTGATGCTGTAATACTATAGCCAGTTATGATTTTGTTTCCACGAATCAACACATTTATGTTTTGTTAATCTTAGCTGATTTGGTATGTATAGATGTCAGTGAGGCTGTACACATCAGTATCAGTGTAAATCAGATAATGCGTAAGGCTATGACAACATATAGTGATTGGTGCTGCAGATACGTTATATGCTTTGTTCTTACAGGACAGAAGGCTCAGTAGAATGACTTGACAATGTATTAGTAAAAGGTGTAACAACAAATGAGAGTTCTTTTTAGTTACTCAGTATGACTATCCCCATTACTACTGCTGCTGTAACTAGACTGGTACAGAATCATTTGTTTTAATAAGGTTATATTTGAAAAGAGTTAAAGATATTATTGTGAGGTATCATTATCAAAATTAACACAGATACTGTTACTGATTTAGTTCTATAGACTGATGACATAATCTTTTGAAATGAAACAACCATATCCAGTCCACAACACACAATATATATATATATATATATATATATATATATATATATATATATATATATATATATATATATGGCAGCTGTAAGAAGGTAAATGCAGAGAAGTAGGTAGATTGCTTTGGTTCACCCTTGGCTTTTACAGGGTAAAAATTAAACCAGTAGCCAGCACCATGGTGTAGAGGGATGAATTTCTGCAGTAACTACAGTGCGGGTGAGTTAGGTTTGATTTGCAGCTTGAGTGCTAGATGGTGCTGGCAAGTGAGGATGGGCAAGATAGATGTAGTCACAATCCCTCTGAAAAGGGGAGGTATTGCTGTGGGACACCTTTGGGAGGGATTTTGATTCATCAAGTGACTGTCTGGTAGTAGGCCTCAGTAGAAGAGTGACAAAATTGTGATAATGCAGGTAATCTGCTCCCCAAACTGGGGGCAGGATTAGCAATCTACACAAAACTGGAAAAGCTCCAGCAGCAGAAACCGAATAAACCACTTATAAGCCAAAATGCTGCATTAGGGATTCAAAATCCAAAACCCAATAGTTTATTAATGTCCAACGAGACTATGACACATAACACTTATACTGTGCTTTTGTCTACTTCAACATTTCACGTAGACTTCCTCAAAAGCATAATGCTTCCAATTAGCAAACTGGTTTCCAAAACACCTGCACCATTTACATAACATTGAACAACCAGTCATACTCATGGATTTTATTTACATCTTCATCTTCTTTTTCTTCTTTCGGCTTTTTCCCCGTTAGGGGTCACCACAGTGGATCACCTGTCTGCTCATAATTGGCAGAGTTGGAGTTTTACTATGTCGAGTTGCCAGCCCAGTGCCCAATCTTCCACAGAAGGCACACACACTCACACACTCACACCTAAGGGCAATTTAGAGTAGCCAATCCACCTACAGCACGTCTTTGGGATGTGGGAGAAAACCCACGCGACCACAGGGAGGACATGCAGACTCTGCACAGAAGGCACCCCAGCCGAGGATTGAACCGGAAAACCTCTTGTTGTGAGGTAGCAATGCTAACTGCTGCACCACCGCAGCCGCCCATGGATTTGTTTTACATCTATACTTAATAAACTTAATGAACTTTGTAACCAAAACTACATAATTAATAAAGTGAAAACTATGTTGCTGTCTAACCTAAAACTTATAATATTAGTCTGTCTAACCTAAAAATTATAATATTAATCTGTCTAACCTAAAAGATCTACACATATGTTTTCTTTGCAGGTCTGCTGCTTAGAGTATGGTCTTCCTAAAATTTGCTTGCATGATGGCTCCTCCAGATGGCACTTGCCGTGGCAGATTGGGAGTGTCTCCATCACTAATTAATGAATGGGCTTGAGTCCAGTAGGAAGAGGCATCATGGCTGCCATTTAGAGGAGGAAGAAGCACCTAGAAAAACAATTAAGCCAGTTTACAGTCTGACATGCTAAACTGAAAAGGTTATCATCTACTTTAAACTGTGTTTCTGTATTATCTTTTTATACTTAAAGTCTACTATTACAAAATAAATGTAAAATCACTTTTATTACTTACAAATGCCTGTGGTATAGTCTGGTATGTCATTACTTAATAGGATAAGTTTGGTGCACCCAAAGACTGGGAATACACGCTCCACACATCACATGACAGAATGGATGGCAGTTGCCGCAGAAGCATACTGTACCAAGAAGTTTGACAGGTTCAAAGACCCACGTAGTACATTTAGGTTAACCCATGGTGACTTGGCTTTGTGAGCATAGTGATGGGTTATGAAATTGGACACTCACAAGAAGTACTTTTTATTTATTTATGTAGGTTCATAGGTTCATAGATTAGTACTAGGCTAACTGCCCTTGTGGACAATTTTAAGCCTAGCCAATTACCCGACGTGAGAATCAAACTCTGCACCTTGTGTCTGTAAGCTAAATACCTTAACCATTATTGTTTTTTGGGGATTATATCATAGTCATCCATAAGAAAAATGTCTCAAAAGAACTCTACTTCTGCCTTCCAGCTTTCTAATACTACCAGGGTCTTTACTTTCATTTGTCTGTAGCCCCCTTCAGTTTTTCAATCTTATCTGTTCTCTCCAGTCTCTTCACTGACCATGCTTCTATCCTACAGTTGCATGAGTTTTCAAAAGCATTTTACTTTCCAGAGAACCACCACAAATCAGATTGTACTTCCTGCTAGACTTTGTCATTCCACATTCATATAAAGTACCAACTCCTTTCTTCTCCTCTTGCATCTCAAACCACTGACTCCACCAGGTCTCTCAACTTAGATTTTGCCTTCTAGAGTTCTTGCTGACAATAAACACAGGAAATGAAAATCACAGCCACCAGAAAAAATCCTACTTTCCCTTTATTGCAAGGTAGACTAGTTTACATGCCGCTCTCTCTATCCATACTTATAAAAGAAGCAAATAAACCATGGTAACTTCAAACATTCCTGTCAAAATGGCTCTGTTACGCCATCACGCTTCTACTGGTATGCTGGTCAATGTCAGTTTGGCTTCACTGATATTAGTCTTGGCATAATAGCATTTGATGGCATCCTACCTTCACAAATTCTTTATTGTTCTGAGGCATCTTCAGTTGGTCTTCAAGTAAATTTTAGTTAGATGTCTACTGCAGGTTAAGGAATAAATCTTGGGGGAAGAACTAAACAGTACAGGACTAGATACATAATCTGTCACTGCACTAGGTTTAATTTAAGCAAGTCCTTAATTGTCGTCATCTCTGCATGTCCTTCCTTTTTTCTTTTATGACTTAGAATTCTCTAAATTTTGAATAGTTACTCTAGCCTTCAAGCTTTCTCTGCTCCTTCCAGAACTAGTATCTCTTTTTTCCCTTTGCCTCACATATTCATGTTGGATGCTGTCTGATGCAATAACATAGTATGAATACTAATCAGTCAAAGTAAGATAACATTTTTATTTACCAGTTCTAAAAACCACAAGAAATTCCACTGGACATATCAGTACTGCATATTTAAGCACACTGTTAGCAATTTTGTGTCCTCAGTCCTTATTCTCTGCCACACGATATAAGGGCTTCCTCCACAAATTAAACAGTTACACAATTTAAGTGACTCACAATCAGTAAAATATCACAGATATGGCCCAGTTTGCGAAAAGCTAACATTAATAATATTTATAAATCCTGGGCTAGGATTTATCCACACAGTATTTTTATGTAATAGAAATAATGGTGACTTTCTCATTGTGGTTGTTATATTTTTATTAGGAAAACTAATAATTAGCCATCTACTGTATGATTAGACTAATGTTAACATGTTATAATTCACAATAATGATCTTAGTGAATGGTTCTGCCTTGTATAATATTGAAAATGTATTCATTCATTTTCTGATGCCCACTTTATCCTGCTCAGGGTCATGGGGGATTAGACCCTGTCCTGGCTGTCAGTGCACATAAGGCAGAGTGTGACACAAGGGAAATACTGCCAGCTCAGCTAGCTGGAATTTTGTAAATAATTATATGTCATTTGAGAATATTAATATGATTTATATAGAAATGTCACAAAAAGAGACACTGCCAGCCCAGTTATCTGGAATTTTGTAAATAGTTATATGTAATTTGTGAATACCAGCATGATGCAATTGCTTGTGTTACCAACTATATTAGAACTATATGTTATGTGTATATTAAACTACTGGTACAGAAGTGTGTGTTGAACAGGGTTTGTACAGTACTGAGCTTCAAGGATGTGTCCACAGTGTACCCTACTGGAAAAGAACAGAAACATATATAAACCATATACCTGTGCAGATGTATGTTTTAATAGTAGAAACTGGAACATGCAGAGTTAGCTTGCAAAACTTCAAGAAAATAAGTTGAAATTAATTTGTTTTATGATTGTGCTATAAAGGTTTCAATATAGCAAGGAGACAGGATGTCTGGAACTAGGGTGCCTTCTGCATTGTTTTGTAAGTGTTTTATTATTTTATGTCTTCTAGCAACTGCAAACATCTGAAGGCTATGTATTTTTCACAAGAATATGTCAAATGCTACAATTGGGGTTTAGCTTGGGAACTTAAGTCAGGTGACAAAAAGTGATGTCATCCAAGCTAACCAGCAGTAATATTTGATATTAATTTAAGAACTCTCTGAGAGAGAGAGACTGTGCATTTTGTATTTTGTCTTTGACCTGGAAACATCCACTCATCATCACTACAGCTGCACTTGACTTGCTGTAAGTTTTTAGGGCATAGTAACTCTTTTAGATATATTTAGGAATATAGTAAAAATTAGCTTAGATGTTTTCTGTATTTATTTGAGACTGTCCTGCAATGTTGTTTTAAATGTTTCCTGTGATTTTGAAATGTGAATTAACTGTGCTTGTGTACTGAATATTGTCTTGTTCTTTCATTATTTATTATTTAATATATTTAAACCTATCTTTGTGGCTGATATTTGTATGACATATTTAAGCTCTTAGATTACTTGCATATGTATTTGGTGACATTGTACAGGCCACTCAAATAGCCTTGCTTGGTCATACTGCCATTTGGATTAATAGTAACATTACACAGTAGGATTGGACACCCTTTGTAAGGGCCTTATAGTAGCTGATAAGTAGGGACTGGTGGCAGTGGAAACTACCTTATAGTCTGGGCAGAAGGGGGCATAGCTAGTAAACCTCTGCCAGCCTTTCCCAAGTGTGTGTGTAGATCAAACCTCAAAGTGCATGGGTGTCAGCTACTTGGGCAGGGGCATGAAGCACTGCTTGGTGTTGAGAGGGTGCTGGAGGTCTTGACTTGGCCCCTCAGCTGAGCTCTTAACCCTGTAGCTGTGCCAGTGGAGAGTCTTACTGGGGATCTGAAGAAAGAGGGAGAAACCAGCCCCAGACTGACTGTGGTCTCTGTGTGCTCTTAAGGGAAATTGCACTTTACTGTGTGTGTACTTGTCATCCTCCCAGTGTGTACATCCCCTAGCTGTTGCCAGTGGTGAGGATTGAGGCTCCTTGATTACTGGACCAGTGCTGGGGTGTCACACAGAGAACTACTCCTAGGTAGGACACCAGCTCATTGCAGAATATACACAGACACACAGAGGTACACACACAAACTCTCACTCAACTTGCACTCCTAGAGGCAATTTAAAGGCTCATCAATTCATCTGCAATTATGTCAAATCTTTTATGAAAGGCTGCTTTTTTTCTCTTTATAAACCTTTGTAGTTTTAAACCTTTTTCCTATACTTTCCTCTATAAATAGGTTCTGCGTAGTTACAGCAACCTAGTCATTAACACATATTAAAATGTAATAAGCAAAATAAATTTCTTGTTACCAAACACCTATTGTCAATGGCTAGCACAACTTTCCTATAACTTCCATGTCCAGCTCCCAGATACAGTTTGTTCTTCACAGCTGACTCACAGCATCTGAGTGACATTACATTTTGTCTTGTGCTGTCATTCAACAGTCCACATTCCCTTTCAATCAACTCAAAATGCAAGTGGTCTATTGTCTACATTCTGTAGGTTTACAGCCTCTTCCCTATCTTCACAGATGCATGCTTCCAGTGCTATAAATATGTATTAAACAAATTATATATGTTAGAAGCTGGAGACAACAGAAGTTCACAAGCTCACCAGATGAACGAAGTCACAGAAATGCCAGTGCAACTTGAATGAGCAGTCATCTTATAAAATAGGCAAACCACCATAAAAAGTGAATGCTCTACTAATATTTTGCCAATAATGCTTGACCCAGCTGGGCAGTTTGATTGAGTATGAACAACCCTAGGATGGAAAAAGCCGAAAAGGAAGCCAAGTGCATTGCCCAATGGTAGGTATGCGTCTGTCCTCCATAATGTGTCACAATCTCTTTCAACTTTCTGGTCTAAAAACCAGCATTTGCACTGGTTTCCCATGTTTCCTATAGCTAGTCTAGTCCAGATACAATTTTGCTGTATTTAGGACTGTTTGTAAGCTTCTGAGTCCCCACAAGCCTTTCTGTGTTGAGGGAAGCCTTCTAGCTTATGAGTGGGAGTGGTAAGCAATAGGTAGCCTATCTACCTCAAGAGGAGTGGTTTCTGGCCCAGAAATTGTAGTTTATAGGCCGTTTGAGCACTTTTTCCATCTCCTTCAACTTTGTGGTTTAAAAGCCCACATTTGCACTTGTTTCCCACCTTTCCTATAACTAGTCTAGTCCAGATACAGATTTGCTGTATCCAAGACTGTAAGCTTCTGAGGCCCCCAAGCCTATCTATGTTGGAGGGAAGCATCCTAGCTTGTCAGTGGGAGTGATAAGCACTAGATAGCCTATCTACCACAAGAGGAGTAGTTTTTGGCTCAGAAATTGTAGTTTATTGGCCGTTTGAGCAGATTTTTTTCCATCTCCTTCAACTTTCTGGTCTAAAAGCCAGCGTTTGTGCTTTTCCCGCCTTTCCTGTAACTAGTCTAGTCCAAATACAGATTTGCTGTATCCAGGACTGTATGTAAGCTTCTGAGCCCCCCCAAGCCTTTCTGTGTTGAGGGAAGCCTTCTAGCTTATCAGTAGGAGTGGTAAGCACTTGGTAGCCTATCTACCACAAGAGGAATTGTTTCTGGCCCAGAAATTGTAGTTTATTGGCTGTTTGGGTAGTTTTTTCCATCTCCTTCAACTTTCTGGTCTAAAAGCCAACGTTTGCGCGTTTCCTGCCTTTCCTGTAACTAGTCTAGTCCAGATACAGATTTGCTGTATCCAGGACTGTATGTAAGCTTCTGTGCCCCCCCAAGCCTTTCTGTGTTGAGGGAAGCCTTCTAGCTTATCAGTGGGAGTGATAAGCACTAGGTAGCCTATCTACCAAACGAGGAGTGGTTTCTGGCCAAGAAATTGTAGTTTATTGGCTGTTTGAGCACCTTTTTCTATTTCTTTCAACTTTCTGGTTTAAAAGCATGCATTGTGCTTGTTTCCAACCTTTCCTGTAACTAGTCTAGTCCAGATTTGCTGTATCCAGGACTGTTTGTAAGCTTCTGAGACGTGCCAAAGTCTGCTCTTCAAATTTTCCCTTAGATGTGCTAGTTCTCTCCCCTCCTGCACTTTTACTAACTTATTAGTCTAGCACTTTACCATACCAGACTTCTTGTAACAGTTATTGTAGCACACAATAGTGCTACCAGCACTAAACATTCTACAAGGAAAAAGCTCCAGTACTTATTATTAATGCCCTCCCCTCCAGGCATGTCTAAAAGTCAGTTCCCTGTGCTTTCTCCTGTTAACCTGGTGAACATGGGCATCCTGAGGCAATGTAACAACTGCCGCATGTACACCGACAACCCTCTACTCTTACCTCCCAACACTCAGACTTGCGAGAGATGCACTTATACATCCAAATTGGAAGCCACGCACTCTCCAGCCAAGACCGGAATAGCTGGTCAAGAGGAGAAGGTCAACACTTGCACTACACCACATGGAACACATAGGCCTCCAGAACACAAACCAGCACTGCCTTCACATAAAAACACAAACCACACACCCACCTTCATGGAGGCTGTCAATAAAAATCTACTCAAACAGCAGAGACCTCCAAGGCAGAAACGCACTCGACCACCACAACACAACACTAATCACGAGACACAACTCTCCTAAACAGTGTGCCACTCAACCAAAGCCCCCTAAGGCAAAACAGCATGCCCAACACCCTAGTCATAGGTGACTTGATAGTGAGGCACATTGATGTCCCACTCACTAGGTTGAATAAGGAGAAAGTAACAGTCAGCTGCCTGTCAGGTGCCAGGATCCACCATATAATGCACGCACTCAGGTCCCTCAACAATAGGTACAAATATGACTGTCATTGTACATGTGGGTGTGAATGACCTGAGACATTCCTCCCTGGACTACAAGAAAAGAGACATGGAGGAGCTTTCAGATTATGTAGCCAAGGCAGGTCTGACCCTAGCCCTGAGCAGCATCCTACCATCACCCAGAATGATACCACAGTACAAGCAGAAAATGATTGATTTCAACAACTGGCTAAGTTTCTGGTGTCATTCTAAGGGGATCCAGTATCTGTCTGCCTGGGATGACATGATTAACAGACCTCAATGCTTTGCCAGAGATGGCCTGCATCTGTCACCCTTGGGCTTCCGGATACTGGCCAAGACTCTTGCCACCCCTATAGTGCCTTTTTTTAGGCGGTGTTCCAAAGACCAAATTACCACCGTAACAGCTACAAACAAATGCAATCTGAGGGTCATGCTGCTTAATGCTAGAAGTCTAAATCTCAAAATGTACTCGCTCAAAACACTCCTTAGAATGGAGAACATCGAAATTTGTGCTGTAACGGAGACCTGGTTCAAGGCAGCAGAAAGCACCCCTGCACTACCAAGCTATAAATCATTCCACACCTTTCGGCCCCAGAACTTGGGCCAAAGCTCCAAAAGTGGTGGTGTTTCCATATTCATAAAGAATATGCACACCTCCAGACTGATAGCCCAACATAACACATCAGAGATACTTCAGGTGCAGCTAACATTGGGTAAGACAGCAATTCAGATCGTAGCCTGTTATAGGTCCCCAACCATGTCCCAAGACACTCACTCCACATTCCTAAGCACCATGGAGAATATTAGGGTCCAACCTAACACATACTGAAAAAATGATGTAGGAATCGCCAAGAAAATACAACAAAACAGCAAACTGCAAGTGTGTGAATTTAATAGCGTTTTGGTATCTCTGCTAAAAAGCCTTCAAAGGATAACTTACAAACACTGTCACACCAAATTTATACAAATTTCTTAATTAACTAATTACCCAAAGAATTAACCCTTAAAAGGGCCACCATGATCAAAATAGTAAATACACATTACATAATCATACATTAAGATTAATTTCCAAATTTAAACCCACTGGTACTAAAAATTTATAATTCAAAATTAATCTACTATCCATTCTTAATAATCTTTGATGAAAATTGCCTCCATTGGTCATATAAGGTCTAGTGAGCACACTAAAAAATGAACTATCATCTTTACCATTATGTATTTTATGAAAATGGTCTGCTTTAAGACTATCAAGGTGCCTGTTGTGAATGTCACCCAGATGTTATAAAATGCAGGGAATGCTATTAAATTCACACACTTGCAGTTTGTTGTTTCCAACCTAACACACTCATCCTGGGCGACTTAACTACCTCTCCATTAATTGGGAAAACTACTCAAGTGCCAATACACTTGCCCAACGTTTCCTGGAATGCATTAATTCTAATGCCCTGGACCAGCTCGTTCTTACCCCCCACTAGAGGTAGCAACATCCTTGACCTGGTCATTACCAACATGGGCGACCGTTACTCTACACCAGTAGTCAGCTCCTCCCTGGTTAGATCTGACCGCAAACTAATCACCTTGGAAATCCACATCCCCCTCCCCCGCAAAAGTAACCACCAGGAAAAACTTCTCCAAAGCTAACTTTGTGCTCCTAAGAACAGAGGTGGCTAACTTCACAGCACCCATGCAAATGGAGAATAGTTGCATGACAGCTGAATCATACACCAGTGCACTGTACAAACACATACACAAATGCATGGATTTCACCATACCCAAAAGACCCAAGATACTCTCCTCCAAAAAAAGGAAGCCAGTCTGGTGGTCCCTCACCATAAACAAACTCTACAACAGAAGGAGGAAACTGATGCAGAATAAGGTGAAGTCCCAAGACTGGAAAAACTCTCTTATCAGCCTCAACAAAAAGTTGAGATCCCTCATCAAATCCTCTAAAGCTAGCTATGAAAACAGAATTGCAGCAGATAGTAAAGACAACCACAAGGCCTTCTATAGTTATGTAAAGAACCTCCACGGCAATACCCAGATTTGCTCTGAGCTACTGCACAATGGTACCTCCTATACCGAGCCAACAGATATTGCCAATATACTGGCCGACAGATTCAGTGCTAATTTTACCCCCCCAAAGGACCAATCACAATACCAGCAGATTGCCAGGCACCCAGTATTACTGCTGCACAGGTTAAAACAGCACTGTCCAAGGCCAAGAATACAGCTTCTATGGAACCTGACAATATCCCTGGCTGTGTTTTACATGAACTACAGGGTGAACTGGCACCTCACCTGTGTGCCCTTTTCAATCACAGCCTCACCTCAGGCTTTGTCCCTACCAAATGGTGCACTGCTATAGTCATCCCTCTTCACAAAGGAGGAGTGACTACAGACCCTGGGAACTATCACCCCAGTAGCCTTACAAGTCGATATGTAAAGCTATGGAACGCATCATCGTGGACCTAATAAACAAGTATATAGGGAATCTACAAACTCTGGATCCCACACAGTTTGTTTTTGTGAAGGGTAGGTCATGCCTGCTCAACTTGGTCAACTTCTTTGAGTCCGTCACCAGAGCTGTGGATGAAGGCAAGGTAGTTCATACAGCCTACCTTGATCTCACCAAGGCCTTTGATACCATTCCCCACTCAGGAATCATAGAAAAACTCACTAAGCTAGGCATCAACCCCTATATCGCTAGGTGGGTTGCAAACTGACTCACAGATAGAACCCACAGTGTGAAAGTAGCTGACTCCAAGTCAGACTGCCGACCAGTCATGAGTGGAGCCCCACAAGGATTGGTCCTGGATCCTCTCCTGTTTGGTATCTACTTCTCAGAAGTCCAGTCCAACATGAAGGGACTCTGGCTGACAAAGTTTGCAGATGATTGCTAGTTGGGAGACATTATTAACTCCCCAAGTGATGTTGACATCCTACAGAAAAGCCTCACTGAGTCCAACGACTGTTGTCAGAACCATGGCCTTAAGCTCAATGCCAAAAAATGTGTCGTCATCCCCTTTGGGAAAAACTCAGTTCCCATGAACTACCACATCGATGGTAATCCCCTGAACACAGAAGGCATTATAAGAGATCTGGGAACACAGGTTGACAGCAACCTCTCTTTTGACCACCACACTGCCACTGTGGTCAGAAAGTCCTTCTATGTGGCACATCTTATTACTAAGTGTTTTGCATCCAGGAAGAAAGAGGTCATTATCTCCCTCTACTCTTAAATCATTAGGCCAGTCATCGAGTACAATGCCCCATTTGGGATGTACTTCACTAGACACCTGCAACAACTGGAGAGGCCGCAAAAGTACCTCACAAAGAGCATCCTAGGCCTTAAACACTTGTCCTATATGGACAGACTCAAAAGACTCCAACTATTTTCTGTCTCATATCGCCTACTTAGAGACGATCTCTGTTCAACTTACAAAGCCATGTCTGACACAGTTCTGTTAGAAATGCTACATCTAAAGAAATCTCAATCCCTCCGCACCACATGCTCCAGAGACCTCAACCTCATTACCACAATCAACAGATCTTCCCATACATGTCAAACAGAGCACCTCACTGGCCCTCTTCAAGAGAAATCTTGATGAGTGGATAGGAAATAGAAATTCACCCTGGGGATCACTCCAGTGGCTCTACTCGACAGAGGCACTGGAAACTAAAGTTGGGTGGCATGATGCCAGGTTAATCCTATGGGCTAGGCTTGTAAATGCTCCAGGTCCATTAGCCTAGTACACACCTATGAACCTATGAGCCACCTATACTGAGCCAGAAGATATAGCAAACCTCCTGGCTGATAAATTCAGCTCCAACTTTACTCCCCTCTCCCCCTCAACCTTCCTACAGGAAATATCATCAAATATAATTCCCCCTACTATCACTAGTGAACAGGTCCTTAATGCTCTCTCTAAGACCAAGAACACTGCATAAATGGGCCCAGATAATATCCCAGGATGCCTTTAAATAGCATGAAACATGACCTGTCAGGGCCTCTGGAATTACTGTTTAACTGTAGCCTCCCAACAGGCTTCATGCCTCATGAATTGAGAAAGGCAACAGTCATCCCTCTGCACAAAGGTGGGCCATCTACAGACCCTAGAAACTACAGACCCATAAGTCTCACTAGTCTTATATGTAAAGCCATGGAAAGAATTATCATGGAAATGATCAATACAGATATAGTAAACCTCCAGACACTGGACGGTTGGACCCAACCCAGTTTGATTTTGTAAAGGGCAGATCATGCCTGCTCACCCTGGTGGACTTCTTTGAGAAGGTCACCAAAGCAATGGATGAGGGCAGAATCATTCACACTGCCTACCTTGACCTGGCCAAGGCATTTGACACAATACCCCACTCGGGCATTATTGACAAACTCAAGAGGTTAGGTCCAAACCCATTATGTCACCCAGAGGATAGCCAACTGGCTCACAGACAGGACCTAGGAAATTAGAATTGGGAAGTCCACCTCTGTAAAGAGGCCAGTCACAAGTGGAGCCCCTCAGGCATCAGTCCTTGGACTGCTCCTTTTTGGCATTCACTTCTCAGAAGTGAAGGCTAATGTCAGTGGTCTCTGGATGACTAAATTTGCAGATGATTGCAAATTAGGAGCTGTCATTGAATCTCACACTGACACAAATGTTCTCTAGGCGGGGCTGACACAGACAAACAACTGGTGTCAGAGTCATGGACTAAAAATAAATGCCAAGAAATGCATAATAGTATCCTTTGGGAAGTCATCCATCTCTGGTAACCATCATATTGACAACACACCCCTTAGAGTTGTTCCAGTAATCAGGGACTTAAGGACAAACATAGATAGTAATCTAGCCTTTGATCATCCCGTGTCTACAGTGGTGAGGAAATCATTCTATGTTGTGCAACTTATAAACAAAGGTATGGCATCTAAGTCCAAGGAAGTCATTGTTCCACTGTATTCAGCATTCATCAGACCTATCATTGAGTACAATGCCCCCTTTGGTATGTACCTATCCAGGCATATCCAACAACCGGAACGTCTGCACAGGTTCCTCACTAAAAGACTACAGGGCATAAGTAATATGTCCTATGCAGACCACCTCAAGGCTCTAGCCCTGTATTCTGTCTCCTACAGGCTTTTGAGGGGAGATCTATGTCTGGCATACAGGGCTTTGTCAGACCCCACTCTGATGGACCTCCTGGATATCCACAAAACAAACAGTACCAGAATTACCCATTCTAAAGACTTAAACCTTGCCTGTGATATAAATAGGACATGCTGGAGAGATAGGTATGTATCACAGAGACTACCCAGTCTATGGAACTGGCTCCCCATTCATGTGAAACAGAGCTCCTCCCTAATACAATTCAAGTGCAACTTGGACAACTGGATGGGAAATCATAAATTCATGTCTGGTTTGGCACCTAGGTCTCTGATGCAAATGGGTAACCTGTAAATGGTTCATCTCCCAGGCCCATGCTTACACTTATCAAGGGTATCAGAACTCATCAGAGATTTGGGATGCATGGCTAGGCTTAAAAAGGCCCTTGGGGTTGTTAGACTAGTAAAAACCTATGAACCTATAATAGAGTGGCCTATTGCTAGTATAAATCAGACCTATGATTTTATTATGTAGGGAGACAAGCAAGAAGACGTAATAATTAAATAAAATACTCATAGTATTATTGCTATAAAAATGTCAGTTTCAGGGAAATTGTTCCGGAAAATTACATTATGGATGGGCAATATCATATCTGTCTCATATTCAGATACTATGTCCAACAAATGTAATATTTTTAGTGCCCTTTGTACCTGGTGATTCATAAAATCTACAGCTATTTATAATTTATTTTACCTTTCTGTCTCAACACTCTGCTTATGTGATCCCATTTTTTGAGGTTAACACACCTCATCAAGTGACCACTATGTAAGTACTGATGTATGAAATTGCATTTATTGAGAGCAGAGGGTCCTTGACATTCACCCCCCTGTAAATGCCGTCTTTCCTCCCTTACTACATGATGTAGTTATGTTATGTACAGAAATGGGCAGCCCCAAATCTGATTTTGTGAATTAATGTTTTATGACAGTGCCAGCTTTATTAGTGGAGAGAATGATGAATGTGGAGGAATGCTGCTTGTGTGAAATGGCATGCTGGTGTTTTGTCTCAGATGATAATAGATGTGTTAATGTGAATTTGTACAAACTATTTATACAGACAAGGTGATCAAAGGGAAGCATGAAAGACAATATCACTTAGGAAGTCAAGGGAGCACATGATGGGCCGGATTCACAAAACCTCCGTGTAAGACTTAATATGTTTTACTCGGAGGCTGCAGTTTAACGGTATGACGTCAGCATGCCATGCATATTCATGAGGACATGCTGAATCATACCCTAGGCTAACACGGTCCATGTAGGAAAGTAGTGGGTGTGTCCGAATGCCGCGTACTGCAAAGGGACACGCCCCCAGAAGAGTCAGAGGCCTGAAAGTAAACACCCACGAGTGAGTCCTTAGAAATGTCAAGGAACACAACACCACACATCCCCACAGACTAAACCCTACTGAAAATGTGTAAAATGTAAAAATAGCAGTTTCATTTTTTTTTTTATTTCAAAAATGTTTGCCCGCATTTGCGCTTGTTTGCGCGGGTATGCCCTTCGCTCAGCTGCAGTTAGCAGACATTGAAAAGCATACAAGATCTCCATATGCAAATTAAGCCAAGTAGCAATAGCGTAGCGGTAGAGACGTTGGCCAAAGAGGAGGTAGTCACGGTTCGAGGCCCCACAACATCATTCACCATTTTTATTTAAATAAGTATGAAACAATCCCCTGACACACTCACACACACACACACACATATATATATATATATATATATATATATATATATATATATAAACTATAATTTAAGTAAAATGTAATGAAATGGGCCATGTATTTGTGAAGAAATCCGACAGAATAATTTATAAAAAAAGGATTATAATTGCCCATAACTGAGCAACGCTTTAGCAAGCCGAATATGAGTGCCCATAGGTGAGCAGCGCTTTAACAAGCTGCATATGAGTGCCCGGTGGTGAGCAGCGCTTTAACAAGCTTAATATGAGTGCCCGGAGGTGAGCAGTGCTTTAACAAGCTTAATATGAGTGTCCATAGCTCAGCAGTGCTTCACCCAGCGTAATATGAGTGCTCATAGCTAAATAACGCGTTACCCAGTGTAAGCCGTTTACACGGAGCTGCGCAGCGCGCCAACCAGCTTACCAGCGGGCAACATTAGGCAAGCTGTATCAAAGCCGCCTTTACACAGACGCACCTCCTAGCCTGTCTAGACAGTAGTAAAATAAAAAAGCAATGCCAAGGGTCGAACCCGGGATACTGTGCACCATAGTCAAAAACTGAACCACTAAGCCATGACAGTTGTACTGAGAAATACAGTATTAGCATATATATTGGAATGAATGAAAATAGATCCATGACAAAGCAGGTTTGCTTTAAGCTGATAAATATCCAAAATGGCCAATCACAGATAAGTGCAGGAAAACTGGCATATATAAGCCCCATAGGCGGGAATATGCACCATAACTGATTGTGGTACCCATTTGCAGTCAGGATGGCAGGTGCAGGAGAGGGAAATCGCTTTAGAGCACAAAGGTGGGGTGTTGAGGAGTCAAACTATATGGTTTGGCTCCTAGTCCATGATCATGAAGCACAACTCATGCAGGGCCAGGTTCAATGGGGAACGTATAAGGCAGAGGCGTGGAACCAGTTGGCACATGATCTCACCAGTGCCACAGGCATTCCGAGGACTGGTCAACAGGTCCGTCACCACCATGCGTACCTGAAGCGGCGTAAGGAGGACCACCTGAACCGTTGGATCCAGGAGGCCCGCCAAATGCCCAATGCCCCACTACTGAGTAAGTATCCATGTAATTATGTATGTAAGAAATGCTATCCTAGCCTATAGTATGGAGAGGTATGTTCCAATATTCCTTCATTTATATTACAGCTGCAGGTGTTCGTTCCGCCAATCGGCGAGCCTATGCTGATAGGCTGATGAGTTTGCGCCACCAGGCAGGTTAGTAATTATTTAGCTGATATTGTTATAGAATATAAGTGAGACAGATTGTAAAAGAGTTCAGTGTTGTAACTCTGTAATAAAGGTGAAATAAGCCTAGAATAAAGATTCTGCTAGTATTGTAAGATTAGATAAGTGATGCAGCCTGGAAAAGAGTGTATTGCGATCCAGTAATAAAGATTAAACAAGTCTCAAATAGAGTTTCCACCTGTATTGTAATATCAGATAACTGCTTCAGCCTGAAAATGAGTGGTAATCAATCAACAAAGGATAGACAAGTGTCAAATACATCCTTGTAAATTCTGCCATATGAAATAAGTGAGTCAGCTGGAAAGGATTGTTGTAACCCAGTAATAAATGTTAATAAAGCCTAGAATTAAGTACCATTCTGAAATGTAAATATAAAATAAGTGAGAGAGTGTGAGAAAGACAGTTTGAAGCTACCAAGAAAGCTGTAATAAGTGTGGAATAAAGGTATACTGCAGTCACTACATAATGAAATGAATGAGACAGCCACAACCAAAGAGTGTAATGTCTTAAATAAAGTACAGAACCTGGACTGTGCCCGTCCCACAATTTGGATATGTTGCTGTACCCTTGCATTATGGAGATAGTATGGTTGTATGAAATGCTGAACATCCACAGTTGTCTAGACCCATATAAATCAGATGTAGCAGGATGCTGTACCTGAACACAGCCAGATATGAACATATATGAATAAAAATGGAATGTATATTAATGTAGCAGTAACATCCCCATCACCAACATTCCTAAGGTTACATACAGGAAACTGTACTAATACATGTAGGGGATATATATCTGCATCTACTAGGAATGTACAGTATATGTATAGGTAGTGTAAGTTGTTAATGTAATATTTCTCCACCCTACCCTATTTTCACAAATTATGCCATTCCACACCAAACTGGGTATGTGTATTCACAATTAATTCCCATGGACATTTGTCCTGTTGGTTCATACATATCTGCATGTACATTGATGCATGTGCCCTGTTCACATATCCAAACCTGATGGCCTGTTGCCACCATTCAACCCTGCATGCTGTTGGAATGTGCACTGTTGTTCTAAATATGCATGTGTTATGCTTGCTGCTCAGTGTTCAGAATTCATGGGTGTTTGGTTAATGGGAATACTGATGCATGCTGTTACAACTAATTTTGAATGGTGTTGTTTGTTACTAACCCAAAATGCCATAAAATACTGCTAAACATAGGACAACAGGGAAGGCGGGTTCCAGCGGACCCACCTCTCCCACCTCAGCTGGCCAGTGCACCTGGCACCAGTGCCCAGGCAGGGACCTCTTCCTCTGGTGGCCCTGTGCCACCTTTGGGTGGAAGCGCTGCAGAGGATGGGGCTCATCCCCCCTCTGCAAGCATGGCCGGAGGAGAGCCTCCACTCACCCTCCATAGGGTCCGGTCTGTGGTGCGTAGTGAGATCAGGCGTTCTGTGACTGATCCCCTACGCCAGCTCGAGGCGGGAGTGGCGCAACTCACAGGTGTGCCTGCCCATCCTATTCAGCCCCCAGCACAGCCCCAGCCTGGGCTGTGAAGGCGGAGTGGTAACTGCCCATAGGTGGGGATCTTAGTTCCACTGTTGCCATCTGTGGGCTCATGGGCTCGCGATATCCAAACATCTGTCCCCGTCAATTGTGTTTACCCACCACATGTGTCATACTCTGCCCCTGTATGCGTCTTGTTTGTCTTGTCTGTTATCCTCCCCAACCTACCTCCCCAAATATACCTACTTCCTGTACCTCACATTCCACTCTCACCTGAAAAAAAAATAAAAAAGGGCACTCTGTTCCCACAAAAAAATTACGCCCCCATACATAGCTGCCCAATTTGCACACATGTCCGCTGGACATGTAAACTGATAATTCTGATTGGCAGTACAACATATTTTGTTGTCCTCACCCCTCTCTCAGGGGTGGAAGGTTTCAAATTTCACACCAAATTTCAAACATATGCACAGCTGTTGCTGATAAAGAAATGGGCAGCTATGGACCTTCCCTACACCCATCCTGCACATCCCAAGCTGGTTTCCCTACTGTCTTTCCCTCTTTGTGCCCCCTTTTTCACCACTTTCCTATTTCCCCATTTTCATTTCTTTAAAAGAAATTAGTGCTGGTGTTAGCGGGAGTAAGCTCTTTTAAGCAGTAGTCAGCAGGTGTGCGTTTGTGTGCGCTTAGCTAAGCGTAGATAAGTGTAGCTAAGCGTCGTGCAAACTCACGCAAACCCACTTATAACTGCTTAAAAGTGCCTTAGTCACTCTGTATGACAAGGCCTGTAGTCTGCTCATCATCAAAATAAAATACCCCTGTCAGTCTTGAATCCTGGACCTTGGAAACACTAGTCTGTATGAATTACCACTGAGCCACAGCAGATATACAAGAACTTGGTGCTGAAAGAAATATATCATGAAATACAAGGAGTGAATGTAAAGGGAAAATAGGAAGGCCATTACACAAAGCTTATTCTGTGTATCTTTACTGGCAATTCTTGTGGAATTGCATTACATTAGTGTGAAAAGAGAAACAGCCATGCTAGTAGGTAATAATGTTACAGTAGCACCTTACAAACCCCACACAGTATCAGAGCAGGATAAACACCACCATATTTGAATAGGTAAGAGGCCAGACCTCCCAACTGTGACTGATTTACAGGGATGTCCCTGATTTGTAAACAACTGTTACCTGTGCCCCACTGACTCCCTGTGAAATGTACTAAAAGTAGGCAGAAAGGTGGGGAATCCCACGTAATGGTAACTGTCAATAAGTTAAAGTAGACACTACTTGCATGTCAGAAATGGTGTAGTAATACATATACTCAAAATACCCCACAGTCACAACTGCAGAATATCTGAAATATATCACGGGTGTATCCCACTGATATGTACCTTTCCCTGAGGTTGGTCAAATATATACCTGAGAGTATCTGAGGCCTGCAAGTGTCAGAAACACACAGGCATATCAGCCTGTCTGCTGTTACATACTCTGCGAATAGCTGTAGAATTACTTCCACAAGCATGCCCTTATGTAGGAGTACAACACAGAAATATCAAAGGATGTAGCCATCTAACATACTAATGACAGTATATCAGTTCACAAGCACTGCATGTGCCTGATATTCATAATTGTTAGTACAATATACTTAGTTGTCCTCACCCCTCTCTCAGGGGTGGAAGGTTTCAAATGTCACAGCAAATGTCAAACATATGTACAGCTATTGCAGTTAAAGAAATGTGCAGCTATGGACCTTCCCTACACCCAGCCTGCACATCCCTAGCTGGTGTTCCCACTGACTTCCTGCTTACAACTGTTTAAAAGTGCCTTATTCACTCTGTATGACAAGGCCCTAGTACTGCTCATCAGCAAAATAAAATACCCCTGTAAGTGTCAAACCCCAGACCTTGGGCTCACCAGACTGCATGAAGTGCCACCAAGCCACAGCAAACATATAAGAACTTAGTGCTGAAAGAAATATATCCTGCATTACAAGGAGTGAATGTTAATGGAAAATAGGAAAGCCATAGCAACACATTCCAGTAAAGACAAATATCAGGCATTCAAGGAGTGAATGTAAAGGGAAAATACAAAAGCCATAGCAACATATTGCAAGAACTACTGTTGTATGCCAGTTAATCCTCAAATCCCACAGGTAAGTACATACTCCCATGTAAACAGTGTTAGCATTAGCAGGTGTGAGTTAACATACACACTGAGAAGAGTGAATTGGAAGAAGCAACAGTCAGGTTTCAGTACAACATGCATTTCAGTGGCTACAACACAGCGTTAGATATGAGAGACATACCAACCTTCTGTCTCACACAACAGTGTCCACAGCAAACCAGCATTGTCCCCACCTTGCAAAACTGAAAGGCCTATGCCTACCTAACCTATCATTTTATAGCAGTGTCCTGAAATCACAGTGAGGACTGCAATTACCACACAGCAGGCTGCATGCAATTACTAAATGCTGGCCACCAATTGGTGCAGAGGCCATCACATGCACATGTGCAGATACTTACAAAAGCAGCCTGTACTGCCAGTCCACACATACAATAATATCATTGCAGCAACTGGAGAGAGAGAGATAGAGATAGAGACAGAGACAGAGACCAAAAAATAAATAAAAAGCCAGCCAGCAAGCAAGCCAGCAAGCAAGCCAGAAACAAGCCAGCAAGACAGCAAGCAAGCCAGCAGAAAAAAGCTGTCAGAGACAAAGGTAATGTAAACTACATAATCTAATAATCTACATACTGTGAACCCTCCATATGTGTTAGCAGTCTGTATCTATATGTATATGCAGATGTGCATAGGGCAAGGGACATATTGCAACTGTTAGTGAAGGCTGGACATACATATGTAGTTGAAGGTTGCTATGTGCACATATCAATGTAGGTTGTAGTGTGTGGCATTGAAAACAGCATGCAGTGCAGGTATATGTCATATGGTGGTGAACTTCTGTGGGACTGAGCCAGAGAGGCCTGCTACAGCTATACGGCCTGAGGACAGCATAATGCATTATGCACAACACTGTGCAATATCATTACAGAATGGTATGTCTCACAACTGTTTCAGAAATGATATTTCCACCATGAAAGGTGGGCAGTCTATGTGCCTACATGTGCATGTATATGTACATCAATGGATGTTTAGAAGTGTGTGTATATATATATATATATATATATATATATATATATATATATATATATATATAAAGAGAGAGTGAGAGAGGGGAACATGGGGGCAGATGTATTGCAACAGGTGCCTGGATACCAAGGCATGGACTGAACACCATTGTTGATACTGCAGTACCATACCCCATTCCAAAACATGTTACCCACTAACTACCACATAGGTGGTTGCCCGCTTACCACTGGAGGTGTCAGTACATGGGACACAGGTGTACAATAGCCTCCTCTTTGATATCTATAGTGGCACACTAGTCTTGTAATCCCTGTACATGGTAGGTGTCATCACAAGAGGTGTGTCAGCTAGGGAAATGTAAGTCAGTGTACCCCTCTACACCTCACAATGTCCTATGCAATATGTACCTCCCATGAGAACTACAGCAAGTGGAAAGGCCACAGACATACCTAACAAAGACTGATAATGCCCTCCAACACATTCCCTATGCAGACTGACTCTCAAAACCACATCTAGAGTGCCTTGCATACTTCCTACACAGAGGTTACCACTGCTGGACATACACAGTTATGTCACACCCATACCAGATGGCCAACCACCATGGCAACACCTCACAATCCATCCAGCCTACATGACCTAGGGCCCTAATCCTTGTCACCGCACTAAACAGCACATGCTGGAGGTACAGGTTTCTATACACAAATATGCCATACCCTGGAGTAAACCACCCAGCATTAACAAACAAGGCTCCTTATTAGTAGATGTCATACATACCCCTGATGAATGTTATGGAGATAGGTAATATGCCCTGTGAGTCACCTCTGTGTAACCGTTTCACAGGAGCAAGTAAAATCACATTACATGTGTAACAAAGGGCAGGGTAGCATATGGCTAGGCTGCCCTAGGCCCAGGGCCAATAGCATAGTACCTACCTATGACACAATGCACACACACATGTACTCAGTGCAATACCAGCTATGTGACGTTGAATGAGTGTGACACTGATTATGTGCAAGGTCTGTAAAGGTGTGATAGCTTAGTGTGAGTTTGTGTCTGTCATGGTAGTTGGTGTCCTTGGTGTGAGGCCAGAGAAAGATATGTCAGTTATCGGGATGCAAATATAGTAGATTGGCATATGTTGTGCCGTACTTCCCTGTGTACGACTGCATCGTAGGCAGCAGCAATGTATGCTCAGTAAGTGGTACTGCTGTTGAATCCAGCTCACATATGAACTGTTGTACTACCTGATGTTGTAGGCCTAAACTCTACAGTATGGTGTATGTTCACATTCCCTGGTAACACTATCTGGTGTGTTTCCTGTAGTCTGCACAGATTACATACCTCATACATAGGTATCTGTAAGTAGGGGCACACAGTACTATAAGGTACACAGTTAATGCTCATCTGTGTTGTCATACATTTCTGTGTTGTATGTATGTGTAATGTATGTGTAATGATGCCTGTACCATGGCCGCAATCACATGTGTGTTACAGGGTATGTGTGTGTACCTGGCAGCATGTATACTCTGTGACAGCAGTATGCTGGCTATAGTAACAACTGTGCACATATGTCAGGTAGGGGTATGGCATCAAAGACTAGGGTGGATTACTGTTGAAACTGTAAATGTGCATTGCATTCATTGCATGGGATGACAATATTCTTCATCCATTAGCTTGATACATACCCCCAGTGTGAGGTTGTGCATTGTATCCCACACAGTGTGCCGAGTGCTTGTGTATACTAGTTTGTTATATGGAGTGTGGCAGGCACTGTCAGACAGTTGTGGGCTGAACACTGATATGTGGTATCGAGCATGTGTATCCCCTGATAGACAGACAGATGCTATATATGGCAGTTAAGTGATATCAGTACATTAGAATATTAAGTGTGCCACATGACTTGCTCACATATTTTTCTTTTCCTTCCAGGGTGATGGTGCATCAGTGAAACCCACCTTATACAGCAGCAGAGGATCAGGAGATCCACCAGAGCCTGGTGCAGAATTACGGTGTGCTGTTTTCCAGGACCAGCCAGAACCAGCATGAGGGGGCTGCACTGTGGCAAGATCTTGTCCGTTGGGTAAATGACATAGGCATGCATAACCGGACATATGAGCAGGTACACCATCACTGCAGTGATTTAATTAGACATGACCAGCAGCGTGCACCTGATATCCACAGATAACAGCTTGCCACAGGCAGTGGGGTACCTATCCACCCCCTCTCACCAGTGTGGAGGAGCACCTCCTAAGAGTTGTGGCTCCAGGCCAACAACAGCAACATCCACAAACATGTGTCATCATGGAGGTCGGAGCCACCCAGCATGTTGAAATGGAGTGTGCAGGTAACATGCCATATCTGTAGTTGACTGTTCTCTGTACTGGTAGTTTATGCATGTGTGAGATGTGTACTGTTTGTGTAGCTGTTAACCTGTCTATTCTTCTGCAAGATTGATATTCTGAGCATAATTTGTACACCTGTGAAAGCCACCTGTTGTACTACTGTACTTTATCATACTCACAGTATCAATGGCACAGTTGTGGCCACTGGCAATCACTCTCATATTTTTGCAGGTCCCTCTGGAGTGACAGCAAGGCAGCCAATCCATGCTGGTGAGTGTGTCATAACAATACTATTGCTAATGACATGTGCATGTCATATGGAGGTGTAGTCTGTGCACATGTAACACACCTACGCATAATGCATACTGTGCATGTTTGCTGTGAGACTATGCATATCCCATTATTCTCAATAGCTGCCTCACTCACATGCAATACACAGAGCATGACACACATGTGTGGCAACACAGTACTGGACATTGTATAGGCATACCTGATACACATGTACACAACACACACATGTTTGGCATACACACTACACCTTAGCATGCTACACATGTCCAATTATAACACCTGCTGTATGGCCACCCTTCAGTATCCCACTTATCATCTACGCAGCACACATAATATACCTGAGGGGTAGAGGCCTATCATGTCTTTGTGCAACAGTCTTGAACAAATAATACATTCATGTTAGGCAGTGCTCACTGTTGACCACCTTACGAACCCATGTAACAAGTGGCTGTGTAATTGTGGATGTAGTCATGTTACTGCACGTCAGGTACAGCATGCTAGCTGCCTGTCTGGCACACATTATTATTGTTGACTGACCACAAGAAGCATGTTGATCATGCCTCACGTTACTACACCACATCCAGTTCTGCCAACCACAAAAGTACACATAGCAGTCATTGCGTAGCACCATCACGTGTTTTGTGTGTGTGTGTGTGTGTGTGTGTGTGTGTGTGTGTGTGTGTGTGTGTGTGTGCAAATATATGCACCCACAGCTTGTAACACTTGCACAACATTGTTATGTCCTTGTACACATGGTGTCCCAGGGTGGAGACAATCACTGAACAACTACACACAAGCATCAAGTACATGTATACTGTTATTAACAAGGGCTGTCTACACTTGCACTGCATGTTCCAGTGCAGCACATAATCTGCATGCTGACACGTGCACAGTGATGTTTTTCCTTGTGATACTGTCACCCACCCTAAAACAGTATTGTGTATGTGTTGGATTGCAGGTGTGTCTGTGTTTGTATCTGCTGTACTGAGGAGTGTGCCTGTGTGCTTGTGTGCCTGTGTGCTTGTGTGCCTGTGTGCTTGTACGCCTGTGTGCATGTGCACCTGTGTGCATGTGTGCCTGTATGCATGTGTGCATGTGTGCCTGTGTGCATGTGTGCATATGCGCCTGTGTGCATGTGCGCCTGTGTGCCTGTGTGCATGTGTGCATGTGCGCATGTGTGCATGTGTGCCTGTGTGCATGTGCGCCTGTGTGCTAATATCTTGTACACATTTGTAAACTGTGTTTCCTATCTTCCTCTCACAGGTTCTGATGTCGCTCTGGTGGAGTGCAGCAGGGAACCCGAAGACACTGCTGGGGATAGTGATTATGATGATACATGTGTAATGGCACAGGAAGGTGTGACAGGGTCTGTCGTTGGTCAGCCAATTGACACTACACAGTCAACCCCATCAATGCGCACAGTCATCCTGCCAATGCATCCATTGTCACCAATGTCCTTAGCTGAGAGACAGCATACAGTGGGCATTGACCAGGGTAGTGTGGTATCATTGGCACATGCATCCCCTCACAGCAGCCATGGCCAGATTCCTGACATGGTACCACACAGGCAGATGTCCAGGGGTTCTCGTGGGAGCATCCGTGATCGTACTGCCAATGTCAGACGTGCCCACAGAGGTCTTTCAACCTCAGCTATGTTCCGGGCTGTAATGCAGGCACAGGCACGTATGGAACGGTACACCAGACAGGGTATGAAGGAGCTTAGAGCACATTGCACCGCTATGAATGACACTATGCTTGACGTTGCATTTGCCATCCGTAACATCAGTGAAGTCATTGATAGACGTTGGGGGGACACATTAGATCTCTTCCACAACTACATGTCCAGGAGCCAGGACAGTGCAGGATGGCTGAGGTGTAGACGTGGATGTATACCAGCAATATTATCAGCTGGCAGTCGTCGCGGACGACAACAAACCCTCAGCCGCTCCCATAGTACCAGTACCAGCCCCAGCAATGCTGGGTCTGTGCTGTCATTAGACCGTCTGAGAAGACCATGTGCATGTGGCTCTGGACAGTCCCAGCAGGGACATGTGTCCAGTCAACAACCTACTGCTTCTGATGACAGTATCCAATCTGGCTTAGTACCTGATACTGTCCATAGCACCCCCGCCAGGCACAGGTACCGTGTCCATGGCCAGAGACAGTGATCTGTATGACCTGGCAGGTACAGTCTGTGGCTGTCCACAAACACCCGTATATGGCAGCCACATGGTGGAACTGTGTGCATGCATACACACACACATAATGCTAACACCTAGGGCTAACACATATGCACACACATTGCAGCAACATTGTTCCATGTTGTACTGTTGTCCCTCACTAACACACACACACACACACACACACACACACACACACACACATACATGTCAATTGGATGTGTCAGTGGCAGACTCTGGCAAACCAAGTACACACCCTGTGCATATGATGAAACTGTGCCACCTCCTGCCATCTGTAACATTGATGCAGGAACAGGGTAGCATGGTGCTGATGCACAGGGTGACTACATAGCATTGTAGTAATATTATCATGTTGTTAACAGTACAGTGTAATGATATTGTTGTGGGTATATTCGAGCATGCATGATGCATTACCTATGTTTGTCATTGCAGTTTTGTATACACCAGTGTTAATTCCCAAAGTGTACTGTCTGCACATGTGCCACATGGCTGTTGTGTGTACCTGTGCCTGCATGTGTTGGGGTGTGGACAGTACATGTATGATGTTTGCAGCACTGAGTTGCAGGTGTACATTTGTGAACATGGTTAGCATGGAACATGACATGGTTTGACAGTATGCTGTGGGTGATACAGTTTCCAAATGTCAATGGTCTGCATTCTGGCAGTATACACAGCTTACGTAGCCTGACATTCAGTGGTCATTACATGGTGTCTCCTCAACTGATACACAGATGTAGGAACCTGGTGTCAGTGATATCCCTGCAGTACTACACTATACCAGTAGCCATTCTTACTGAGTCACACACATCCCTGGGAACAATACTCTTTGGCATATAGCAGTCTCACGTATATGCCAATACACTACGGATATGTCCATCCACGACTGGAAATACATACAGTGGCCTACAATGCATTCTACACATGACACACCTAACCACCACAAGGGTATCATACGGACAGATACCTGTTGTCCAAGCCATGCTGTATTGCTGTAACGCAACTGTGGCATTGGCATCGGCATGTAGTTAACATAGTATTCCAACAGTACCATGTAGGTGGTAGCACCCATCATGTAGAATGGGTAATGGTGTGTACATGTGGACAAGTGTTATCTTGTCTTTCCTGTGATATTCACATTTCCAAAGGTATTCTGCAGTCCCTCAGCGTATCACCTAAGCAAGAAGGTGTCTGTATGCATATCGGCAACAGTTGCCATACCACTCACAGACTTTGATGTGTTTTAACGTCTGACATATACTCCAGACATGAACCCTCACCCACATTAATCTATCAAAGCTTTCATGGGTGTGTGTCACATAGTTGGCCTAGGACACAGATCACTGCAGTAGCCTGCATTGTCAGCAACATACATGTATGGCCTAAGGTCTGGTAAGCTGCGGCACATGCTGGCAAAGGTAACAACTGTATTCATATGGGGCAAGCTTCACACATAGGAACTATTAAAGGTCACAGGTACATATCTGTATGTGGCACACACATACCTGATGTGTGCATTGAAATTACTGTTATAATAATATGTCATACAATAATAAAAGCAAAACACACAACACATTGACAAACTTTGTGACAAACACACACATGGCATTTGTAGGATTCAAACCCGTACCTCACTATGTTATGATACTTGAGAGAGACGCATTAGCGCAGTGCGCTATTCGCATTACTGGATGATTTCATAGGTTCATAGGTAGGTACTAGGCTATCGGCCCTAGGGCCCATACAAGCCTAGCCAAAAAATGTACCCTGGCTTTCGCCACTTAAGAAAATTATTTTCCTGTGCCCCTGTCGAGCAGAACCACAGAAGTGATCCCCGGGGTGAATTTCCCATTTCCCATCCATCAAGATTTTTCTTGAAGAGTGCTAATGAGGAGCTCTGTTTGACATAGGTAGTCTTTTCCAGAGTATGGGAAGTCTCTGGGACAGGAATCTATCCCTCCAGCATGTTCAGTTTATTGTGGTGACAAGGTTAAGGTCCCTAGAGCATGTAGCTCGGAGGGATTGGGATTTCTTTAAGTGGAGCATGTCCAACAGCTCTGGGTTTGACATAGCTTTGTATGTTAGGCAGAGATCGCCCCTGAGTAGGCGATATGCGATGGAGTAAAGCTGTAGTTTTTTCAGACGGTCTGCATAGGGCATCTGTTTGAGGCCAGTAATCCTCTTTGTGAGGTATTTCTGTGGTCTTTCCAGTTGTTGTAGATGTCTTGTGAGGTACATACCAAAAGGGGCATTGTACTCTATAATGAGTCTAATGAGTGATGAGTAGAGGGGAACAATGACCTCTTTTTTTCTGGATGAGAATCCTTTTGTGATGAGATGAGCCACGTAGAAGGATTTCCTGACCACTGTGGCGATGTGATTATCAAAGGAGAGACTACTGTCCACCTGTGTCCCAAGGTCTCTTATCACATTTTCGGCATTAAGTAGACTACCAGCTAAGTGGTAGTTCATGGGTACAGAGTTTTTACCAAAGGGGATGACAATACTCTTTTTGGCATTGAGCTTCAGGCCATGGCTTTGACACCAGGTATCTGTCTCAGTGAGGCCGTTTTGTAGCTTGTCCACATCGTTAGGAGTTTCGATTATGGCTCCTAGTTTGCAGTCATCTGCAAACTTTGTTAGCCAAAGGCCTTCTGTGTTGGCCTGCACTTCAGAGAAGTAGATACCAAACAGGAGAGGACCCAGGACTGAACCCTGTGGTACTCCACTTGTCACTGGTCTGATGTCGGATTTGGAATCCACTACTTTCACAGTGTGGGTTCTGTCCATGAGCCAGTTGGCAACCCATCTTGTGACATATGGATTTATACCTAGTTTAGTGAGCTTATCTATAATTCCGGAGTGGGGAATGGTGTTGAAAGCCTTGGCGAGATCTAGATAAGCTGTGTGAACCATTTTACCCTCATCTATGGCTTTGCTGACTGCTTCAAAGAAGTCAATCAGGTTTAGGAGACATGATCTGCCTTTTACAAATCCAAACTGAGTAGGGTCCAGAGTTTGTAGATTACTAATGTCTTTGTTTATGAGTTCCATGATGATACGTTCCATGGCCTTGCAGACCAGGCTCGTCAGGCTAATGGGGCGGTAGTTCCCAGGGTCCGTCGTGGCTCCCCCTTTGTGGAGTGGGATAACTGTTGCGGTGCGCCATTCAGTGGGTACAAAGCCTGAGGTGAGGCTATGATTGAACATGGTACTTAGGTAGGGTGCCAGTTCATTCTGTAGTTCATGTAGAACGCAGCCTGGGATATTGTCAGGTCCCATGGATGCTGTGTTCTTGGCTTTGAAGAGTGTGTTTTTTACCTGTGCAGCCGTGATTGTAGGAACTTTGCATTCTTCCGGTATAGAGATGGGCCCTCTAGGGGGTGAGAGGGGGATAAATTTAGCACTGAACCTATCTGCTAGGATGTTGGCAATATCAGTTGGTTCTGTATATTTAGTGCTATTATGCTGTAACTCAGAGCAGATCTGAGTGTTCCCATTTAGATTCTTGACATAGCTAGAGAATGCTTTGTGGTTGTCTTTAGAGTCAGTGGCAATTTTGTTTTTGTAACTAGCTTTGGAGGATTTTATGAGGGATCTCAGCTTCTTACTGAGGTTGACCAGGGAGTTCCTCCAGTCATGGGATTTTACTCTTTTTTGCAACAGTTTCTTTCTTCTGTTGTAGAGTTTGTTCATGGCAGAGGACCACCAGATTGGCTTCCTTTTTTTGGAGGATAACATCTTGGTTCTGTTAGGGCTAGCATGATCCATGCACTCGTGTAAGTGCTTATAAAGTGCATTTGTGTAGGATTCAGCAGTCATACCTCTATTGTCCGTCTGCATGGGTGTCATGAAGTTTGCCACTTCTGTCTTAAGAAGTGTGAAGTTGGCTTTTGAGGAGTTTTTTACGATGGTTTCCCTAATTGGGGCTGGGGGTGGGATGTGGATGTCTAGGCTGATTAGCTTGTGGTCGGATCTGACCAACGAGGAATTGACCTCTGGTGTGGAACACCGGTTTCCCATGTTGGTAATGACCAGGTCTAGGATATTGCTGCCCCTGGTGGGGGTGTGAATAAGTTGATCCAAGGCGTTGGAATTTATGAATTCTAGAAAACGTTGAGCAAAAGAGTTGGTACATGAGTAGTTTTCCCAGTTAATGGTGGGGTAGTTGAAATCGCCCATTATTAGGGTATTGGGTTGTACCCTAATACTTTCCAGTGTATCAAGAAATGAGGAGTGTGAATCCTGGGGCATGGTGGGGTGCCTGTAGCAAGCTACAATTTGGATTGCGGTCTTGCCCAGAGTTAGTTGCACTTGGATAATCTCGGATGCATTATGCTGTGCAACTAGCCTGGAGATGTGGATATCCTTAATGAATATGGACACGCCTCCGCCTTTAGTGCTTCTTTCTGGGTTAGGTGGCCGAAAGGTGTGGTATGAATTGAAGCCTGGTAATGCAGGGGTGCTCTCTGGAGCTTTGAACCAGGTCTCTGTCACTGCACAGATGTCAATGTTCTCCATTTTAAGGAGTGCCTCGAGTGAGTGCATTTTGAGGTTTAGACTTCTAGCATTGAGTAGCATTACCCTCAGATTTTGCTTGCTTGTACCTGTTATGGTGGTGAATTTGTCATTTGAACCTTGCCTGAAAAAGGCACTATAGGGGTGGCAAGAGTCTTAGCCAGTATCTGGCATCCTAAGGGCGACAGATGCAGGCCATCTCTGGCAAAGCATCGTGGACTGTCGATCATGTCGTCCCAGGCAGACAGATACTGGATCCCCTTAGAATGACACCAGAAGCTAAGCCAATTGTTGAAGTCAATCATACTGTGGTATCATTCTGGGTGATGGCAGGATGCTACTCACCGTTAGGGTCATACCTGCCTGGGATACAAGATCGGAGAGCTCCTCCATGTCTCTTTTCATGTAGTCCAGGGAGCTACGTTTCAGGTCATTCACACCAACATGGACAATGACAGTGTCATATTTGTACTTATTGTGGAGTGACCTGAGTGCATGCGTTATGTGGCAGATCCTGGCACCTGACAGGCAGCTGACAGTAACTTTCTCCTTGTTTAGTCTAGTGAGTGGAACATCAGTGTGCCTGACTATAGAGTCACCTATGACTAGAGTGTTGGGTACGTTGTTATGCCTTAAGGGCTGTGGTTGAGTGGCTCACTGAGTTTGTGGGCTATGTGTCATTTGGGTTGTGTTGGGGGGTGGAGTTTGCTTGCGTTTATGCTTTGGATGTCCCTGATGCTTGGGCAGGTTTTTATTGAGAGCCTCAGCGAATGTAGGTGTGTGTTTTGTGTTTCTATGTGTGTGTTTTGGTGGTGTAGGTTTTGAGGGACTATGTGATGAGTGTGGTGTGGTGCAAGTGTTTACCTTCTCCTCTTGACTGTCTAGTCCAGTCTTGGGTGAAGAGAGCTTTGCTTCCAGTTTGGCTATATAAGTGCATCTCTCACAGGTTGTAGTGTTGGGTGGTAGGAGGAGAGGGTTGTCTGTGTACATGAGGCAATTGTTGCATTGCCCCAAGATGCCCAGATTCATCAGGTAGACAGGAGAAATCACTGGGAGCTGACATTTAAACATGCCTGGATAAGTGCTTATTTATTAAGTACTAAAAACTGCTTTCCACTAGACAAGTGAGGAAAGTTGAGTGCTGTAGTAATTTGCAGATTATGTAGTGCTTACAATGAGTTCTGAACAAGTGCCGAGTTCAAAGAAACAGATTTGAGTGGTGAAATTAGAAAACTGGCTAGTTATAAGGAAAAAAAATAAGCTAGAATGCTTCCCTCCAACACAGAAGGGCTTGGGGGCTCAGAAGCCTACAAACAGTCTATACCACTTAACAGGAAAGGCAGGAAACAAGCTTAATTTTTTTTCTTCTGTTTCCCAGATACTCTCTTTGTACACAGTAGAAGTGCCTGAAATCAGAATATGATCTCACTGCACTCAGTTGAGTGAGCAAATGAGATGGGCCCAGAAGGAGTATCCAAACACAAATTTACAAGAGGGGTGGGCAGTTTCAAGGCCACTAAGATTAACACCAAAACAAAAACGGGGGGGGGGGGGTGGAACTAACTGAAGAGCAGAGTCAAAACTTCCAGTTCAGTTAATATTCCTGCAACACAGTTAAATCAATTTAAATACTCCCTTCTCCTGCTGTATTTATAGGGTGCTGACATCATCAGTCTTTCCAAAGAGGAATGTACATCTTTTAGTGTGTTATCCCAGTCTTCAAAAAGGCCATTCCTTTCACAGAAAATTGCATGCATACACACACCCCCTTTTTTTTCTTCTGTTTCCCAGATGCTTTCTTTGTACTCAGTAGAAGTGCCTGAAATCAGAATATGATCTCACTGCACTCAGTTGAGTGAGCAAATGAGATGGGCCCAGAAGGAGTATCCAAACACAAATTTACAAGAGGGGTGGGCAGTTTCAAGGCCACTAAGATTAACACCAAAACAAAAACAGGGAGGGTGGGTGGAACTAACTGAAGAGTAGAGTCAAAACTTCCAGTTCAGTTAATATTCCTGCAACACAGTTAAATCAATTTAAATACTCCCTTCTCCTGCTACTACATAACAGAGCAATATCCCACAGACCCACATAGATCATAACCTCTCCTTTGCTAATCACATTGACAGAGTCATTGCAAAGACCTTTATATAGCCCTCCTTATCACATGGGTGTTTGCATGTAGATCATGGGAGGTCATTGTGGCCCTCTACTAGTCACTCATCAGGCCCATGTTTGACTACAATGCCCCTTTTGGGGTGTACCTTACCCAACACCTGCGGCAACTACAGTGAACACAACAGTACCTCCCCAAGAGGATCATGGGCTACACACAGATGTCCTATGCAGCTCAACTAAAGGATCTCCAGCTCTACTCATTTGCTTAACGCCTACTCAGAGGTGATCTATGCCTGACGTACGCAGCCATTTCAAACCCAGAAGTAATGGACATGCTCCACCTCATAACATCCAAGACCCTTAGAGCTACACACCCCAGGGACTTAAACCTCAGCACAAAAATAAATAGGACATGCTGCAGGGACAGATTCATTGTGCAGAGGCTCCCCTCACTCTGGAACTGAATCCCAATTAAAGTTAGACATAGCCCCTTGCCAACCTTCTTCCAGCGAAATACAGACGCATGGATAGGAAATTGCAAATTCACCCCTGGGATCTCCACTGTGTCCCTGCTTGACAGAGGCACAGCAAACTAGCCTTAAAGGGTGCCTTCTGTGACCTACTTTACAGAGGCACAGTAGGCTACTCTACTGGGGAGGTGGACGCCAAATACACTCTGCCTAGGCTTATGAATTCCCTAGGGCAGACAGCCTAGTATTGACCTCTGCACCTATGTTTATGTTCGGGATGCACAATATTTGTTGCTGCTACTGTTTGCAGGTCTTTATTGTCGTAGCTTTCCCAGTTTCTATGAACAACTTGTGTATCTGCGTAACATGTTTGATCATGACAGGGTTCCAGTATATTAATATATGTATCTGTTGTCATTTAACTGTGTGCACAGGGTGGATTGCTGGATCGTGGGAGGTTCCTGGCTTAACACATACAACTGCCAGATATGTGTGACTGACTGCTATACTCAGACATGGCCTAAGTGTGTGAGCATGCCCAGTTCAGGCTTTCCATGGTTTGTTGCCTGACATGTGTCTCATTTATCCAAGTGTGTGAGCATGCCCAGTGTGACCTTTCCATATGTTGTGATCTGGAGTCCACTACATTTCTGGTTGTGTGTGAACATGACCAGTATTGACATTTATATTGTGTGTGTTGGAAGTCATGTTGTGTTCTTACTGCCAGACTCCTTTGTGTCATAACTCAACAGGGATTATGCTGTGCCTGCAGGGTTTCCATGTGATAGTTTGCAAAGACTTGGCAACATTCTCTCATACTGGCTGAACACTGCAATACTGTCATGGTGTAGTGGTTCAGTACTTTCACTATGGTGCACAGTATCATGGGTTTGAGTCCCATCACTGCTTTAAATGTTCATACTGAGCAGACCAGACTGGTTAAGGGCCAGTTGGGCAACTATGAGCATGTTGTATTTTGTTCAGCTATGGCCTACTTAAACCAGGCTTGTCCGACATTGCTGTGTATTCACTAACTTGGGTGGACATTGCCAAACATTACTCCACATTGACCACAGTTGTACTAGTTGGTGTGTGTGATTCTGTTCATAGGTTCATACTAGGCTATCTGCCCTAGGGCATTTATAATCCTAGCCAGAGTGTGTTTGGCTTTCAACACAGTTTGCCATGACATTTTTCAAGGTTAGTATACTGTGCCTCTGTCTAACAGTGTCATAGAAGTGATACCCAGGGTAAACCTACAATCTCCCATCCACTCATCAAGATTCCTCTTGAGAGTCAATGAGGGACTCTGGCTAACCTGGAGTGGGGGTTTACTCAAGAGTGGGGGGAGCCTCTGGGTTATGAATCTGTCACTCCAGCATGTCCTGTTTATTTCAGTCCTGAGGTTCAGGTCTCTTGAGTGCGTAGCTTGATGGGATTCTGATTTTCCGAGGTGCAGCATGTCCATTGATTCCAAGTTGGAAATGGCTTTATACATCAGACACAGATTGCCTCTGGGCAGGCGGTATGCCACTGAGTGGAGCTACAGTTTCTTTAACCGGGCAGCAAATGGCATGTGTTTGAGCCCTTCGATCCTCCTGGTGAGGTACTTTTGTGGTCTTTCCAGCTGTTGCAGGTGTCTGATAAGGTACATTCCACAAGGGGCATTGTACTCAATTATGGGCCTGATGAGGGATGAGTTAAGAGGCACGATGACCTCCCCTGATGTAGATGTGAATACCTTCATGATTAGGTGGGCTATATGAAATGTTTTTCTAAACACTTTGGCAACCTGGTTATTGAATGAGAGATTGCTATCAGCTTGGGTCCCCAGGTCCCTTATCACTTCTTCCATACTTAATGGGTTACCACCTATGTGGTAATTTGTGGGCACTTAGTTTTTGACAAAGGGGAGGACTATACACTGTTTTGCATTTAGCTTGAGGACATGGCTCTGGCACCAGTTGTCTGTTTCTATGAGGCCCTTTTGTAGGATGCTTGTGTCAGCTGGAGGGTCGATTATGGCACCAGTTTGCAGTCATCTGCAAACTTGTTCACCAACAGTCCTTCTGTGTTGGCCTGTACCTCTGAGAAATATATACCAAACAAGGGAGGTCCCAGGACTGAGCCTTGTGGGATGCCACTTGTAGCTGGTTTGGGGTCTGACATGACTCCAGCATTTCTGACCATGTGGGTTCTGTCCTGGAGCCAGTTTGCAATCCATTTAGTGACATAGGGGTTTATATTGAAGCTGGTGATTTTATCTATGATGACCAAGTGGGGTACTGTATGGAAGGCTTTTGCGAGGTCCAGGTAGGCTGTGTGGACCACCATCCCCTCGTCAATGGCCTTGGTGACTGTTTCAAATGACTCAACCAGGTTTAAGAGGCAGGATCTGCCCTTAGCAAAGCCAAATTGGGTAGGATCCAGTGTCTGTAGGTCCCCAATATGTTTATTTCTGAGGTCCATGATGATCCTTTCCATAGCTTTGCAGACCAAGCTAGTCAGGCTTCTGGGGCGATAGTTTGCAGTATCCATTGAGGCACCACCATTGTGGAGAGGGACCACTGTTGCTGTACACTGCTCTTTGGGTACATATCCTGTGGTAAGGCTGAGATTGAACAGTGGTTTTATGTTTGTGTTCATTTCTTCTTGGGGTTCATGTTGGACACAGCCCAGGACACTGTCTGGTCCCACTGATGCTGTGTGTTTTGCTTTGGAGAGGCTGGCTGTTACCTGAGCATCTGTGATGTCAGGGGGCCAGCACTCTGCTGGGATAGATATTTGCCCTTTTGGTGGGGGGGGGGGGAGAAGTTTGCACTGAATCTGTCAGCTCAGATGTTGGCAATGTCTGTGGGTTTGGTGTATTGTTTGTCATTTTGGACTACTTCTGAGCATATCTGGGGATTCTAACACAGGTTCTTACCATAAGTAAAGAATGCCTTGTGATTATCCTTGGTGTCCTGTACAATTTTTATCTCAAAGATGGCCTTAGACGATCTTATGTGTGGCCATAGTTTTTCAGTAATACTGATCAGAGATGCTTTCCCTTTTTGGGATTTTTGATCTATCATATAGTAGCTTCCTCCTTGTATTGTATGGTTTGTTTATGGCTGGGGTCCACTGGACAGGATGCCTGGCTTTGGAGGATTGGGTCTTGGTTTTATTTGGGATTGCATGATCCATGCATTCCTGAAGGTGTTCATAGAATGCGTTTATAAAGGGTTATGAGGTCTGGGCCATATTTTCCACAGGCACAGGGGCTGTGAAGGATTCCACCTCAGTTTTGAGGAGTGTGACATTTGCTTTAGTGAATCATTTTCACTGTGTTTTTCTGGCCATGGGCTGGGATCGGGATGTGAATATCCAGTGAGATTACTCTCTGGTCTGATCTTACCAGTGAGGGATAAACTTCTGGTCTTGGGCATAGAGTCCCCATGTTGGTGATGATCAGGTCCAGTATGTTTTCCCCTGTTGTGGGAGTGGTAGCAAGTTATTCCATAGCATTTTGGTTTATAAATTCTGGGAACCTTTGGGCTAGGGTGTTGGGGTTAGGGTAATGCTCCCGGTCTATGTTTGGGTAGTTGAAGTCTCCCAATATAATGGTGTTTGGGGAGACCTTCATATTTTCATGTGTTCTCCAGTCGGCCAAGTGTGGTTCCTGGGTTTAGGAGGGTGGTCTGTAGCAGGCTATGAACTGGAAGGCAGTTTTAGCCACTGTTAGTTGCACATGGATAGTCTCCGATGCTTCATGCTGTGCCACCAACCTGGGGGTGTGGGTATCTTTGAAAAATATTTATACTCACCCTCCTTTTGTTGTTTGTTCCATGTTTTGCATCTGTAAAGCATGGTATGAGGTGTAACCTGTTAATGCTAGTGTGCTCTTGGGATCCTTGAACCAGGTTTCTGTTACTGCACAGATATCAACATTCTCCATGCTGAGGAGAGTTTGGAGTGCATGCATCTTGCAGTTTAGACTTCTGGCATTGAGTAGCATTACTTATAGTTTCTTATCCCTTGTGATACCTATGGAGGTGGGTTTGTGTTTTGAGCCTTACCTAAAAAAGGCACTATGGGGGTGACAAGAGCCTTTGGCAATATCCAAAAGGCCACAGGTGATAGGTGAAATCCATCCCTAGCGAGGCATCATGTCTTGTCGAGCATGTCATCCCAGGCTGACAGGCATTGTATCCCCTTTCACTGACACCAATACTTAAGCCAATTGTTGTAATTGATCATCTTGCTTCATATTGTGGCCTCATGTTTGGTGAGGGTAGGATGGTACTCAAGGTCATCAAGTTTGCATATACTACGTCGTGGTAAATGCTGTTTAGCACTACCTTACATTGCTTAACACATGGCAATCATGCCTCAGGTGGTGCTGCAGGGCTGCCTATGTCAGATACACATACTGCACTCCCTATACATGTTTGGAAACAGGAAGTGTCAAGTTAGGCATCCCTTTTACTATATGTGCGAGTCAGAGAGAGGTATAATTTCCAGGGTTCCTATTGAGCCAGTGTATGTGCTATGCATTGCCTCTTTGCCAAGGCCAAGGCATACTGGGCATGCCTCCTTCTGCCTACTGGGGCAGGCTCAGGTTGTTCCTCCTCCGAGTCACGCTCTGCCTGTGATGGTCTTGGCACTTGTGGGGGGCTGTTTGGCCCAGGCCTATGCTGGTCCTGCTGCAGCTGTTTTCGCAGAATCATATTACGTAGCATAGCACATACCATGACAATTTGGGTACATGTAGTTGGTGAGTATTGCAAGGCTCCACCAGATGTGTCCAGGCACCGGAACCATGACTTGAGCAACCCAAACACATGCTCAGTTACATTTTATGTTTGTGCGTGTGCCTCATTATGGTGTTCCTGTTCAGGTGTGTGTGCGTTTCTGATGGGTGTCATCAGCCACGGCTCCAGTGCATAGCCAGCATCCCCCACTAAGTGACCATGTGGGATGTCCTCATTGGCAAATTTCTGGTACAGCTGTGTCAGATGCCAGATATGGGAATCATGGTAGCTTCCAGGGCAGCCAGCACACACATTCATTATTATGCCGTGGGCATCACACACAACCTGGCAGTTGATGGTGGGGAAGCCCTTGCGGTTAATGTAGGCCCTACCCCGCTTACCGGCTGGTGCTTTCATGCATATATGCGTGCAGTCCATTGCACCCACTACCTCAGGGTATTCTGCTATTTGCTGGAAGAGACGCATATTGCTGGCCAATACCTCACGGGAATTGGGGAAATATACATGATCACTGACATGTGCTGACATGGCATCCAGGAACTGGTGCAGTACCCTGGATGCTGATGCCTGTGATATCCCCATCATATCACCAGTTGGTCTCTGAAAGGTACCTGTTGCTAGTATTCTTAGGCCAACACATACCTTGGTTTCCACTGGGATGGGTTCACCTCTGTTGGTTCTGTGTGTGAGGCGTGGCCTGCACAGCTCAACAATTTGCTGCAGGAGGTCTCTGTCCACTCTATCGTGCTCCACTATCTCCAGCTCATGTAACCCCTGGTAGGTGACCCTGGGCCTGTACACTCTTCTCCGTCTCCTCACTGTGGGTTGTCCAGCAGCATTTGCATTGTCACCACCCTCAGCATGTTGCATATGTCACCTTATAACAGCAATGGCAGCCCCTAGCATTTTTTGTCTGAGTGTAGCTTTTCAGTTTTCACTTCTAGTAGCTTACTCCAGTGTTGCAGTGTCTCTTGAGAGAAACAAACTGCACTGTTGTTTGCAGAGTTTTAAGTGTTGGGCTGGGCTAGTGTTCTGCCTGCGTAATTGCCTGATTCTGATTGTTTGCACCTGCTAGCTCTACTAGTATTCCCTGGTAGCTTCCTACTATTTGTTGTGCTTCCTTTTTCCTTTCTGTTTCCTCGGGGGAGCGACGCGCATACAAGCGGAAACACACTCACAGCAGCTCACACACGTGCACACATGCTTAGATGGACTAAAACTTGCTTATTCTGGTTAAAACACGTGCAAACCAGCACAAACACGCTTACAGGTCTTTCAACAGCCTTATACATGCTTGCTCCAGCTTAAACGCGTGCACTCACGCTTCCATGCGCGCACTCTGTCTTACTCGAGTTTACAGGCGCACACACACACGCATACCCACTCAGCAAGAAACTTTGGTGTTATCCACAGTATACACCTTCCATTTTTTGGCTTTCCCTGGCCTACCTGTTGACACACCTCTTTCCATGATGTCGAACTGACAGCTAACACATGCCACTGTGCTCCAATGAGCTTCACTACTTTCATACATACCCCCCTTGTGATGTCACCTATCTCCTACTCTGTTCCTCCCCATATCCTACTTCTACACTCCACTGACTGTGCTCATTTGCTATGTAAAAGTGCGATTCACTATCCTAACACTCATTTACATAGGATTGCCTAATAATGCTTGGTTACATGTCTTAGACTGGGCTTCTCCCCTTAGCAACCCCTACTCGGTGGCCATGTTGTCTTCAGCCTGCTATTCCCTTACATTGTCATTTAACAATTTTCATAAATTCCACGTTTGTGGCTTTTATTGCCTTATTTTATGATTTTTTATAGTGCACCCCGTTTGCGTGGCGCTGCGCTACGCTTAAACATCGGAAATCGCCGGAAAAAAAATTCTTTTTATTTTAATTTTGCATCTGGGAAACTTTCCAATGGCCGTATATTTGGCCATTGGCATGCTTCCTCAACCATATGCAACCTTTATTTGGAGCTGACAAGGCTCCATTGTGCTATTTGCAGAACGGTACTCAGTCGTCAACTGAGTACATTTCTGCAGCTAACACGTCTCCTACTCGGGCAGGTTTGTGCTTCCTGGATCGCAAATTTACCTCATTTGCATGCCTTTTGGCTGCAAGTGAGGTAATTTGCATATCCCAGCCCTGTCCGTGTAGGAGACGTTTTAGGAGCTCTCTTACATGCCCCTACAGGCTGTTCCTGGATCGCTCGTCAGACATGATGGCTGCATGGAGTCTTACTCTACTCGTAGACTCCATGCAATCCATCGTGAATCCGGCCCGATGTCTTTTTAGAAAGGACTGTTCACACTTTTGCCTCAAAATGCTAAGTCTCTGGTGAGGCCATTTTTGGAAATTATAATCGTTAATGGATTCAAGAATGCATTAGATGGGTGTTAGGTAAGTTTAAGAACAGAATATAAAATGCTAAGGTACTGATTAAGTAGGAGTTTATAATTTATCTAGTAAGTGGTGAAATGTGCAGCTTATATGACCCAAACAATTATTACCTGCTGTTACTATCTTATAAGCCCTAAAGGGTTAAGGAACATAGAGAAAATGACAGTGCAGCACAATATAATTGATAGCCTGGATAACTAATATCGTTAAAAATGAATTGTGTCATTTAACAAATGCATGTATGTATGTATTTATTTATTTATTTGACATTTGTAACCGGGTTAGCCCATCTGAGCCAATGGCCTGTTTCAGTGGAGACCTGAGGAGAAAAGCTCCAGCAATATAAACAGAAAAAGATAACATAGTAGGCAATATACAAAACCCAAGAAAAACAGTGCAGCAATACAACATAAGCAAAAATTACATATGCAGTAATCAGGTGAAACGAATAACTGCAATAAAAATAAAACAAAATTAAGTAAATACAACTAGTACATTTAAGTATTTACAATAATGACATATCTTTCCCAAGTAGCATAATGTAGTATTGCCTAGTGAGCAGATTAGTCATTGAATTATTAGATGTAGGCAGGTAGTGAAAAGAAAAAAAAAAAGGAAAATGCAGATTATGGAGGATTTAGGCAAGGACAGGCTTTTGAGTTCAGAAAGTAATGCTCAACTTCAGTTTTAAAGCAGCTGGAACTAGTGATGCCACAAGTTTATCATATGTTCTGTTGGGTTTATAGATGTCTAGTAGGTGCTGTTCAGAACTACGAAGAGACCGGGTTGAGGTATAAGGGGATACTAAGGTAGAGAGTGATGGGCAGGCTAGCGATTTGTTGAGTAGGGAGTGTGTCAGCTGCAGCTGGGCAAGTAGTAAGAGCTGGGAGAATTCTAGCCATTGAAGCTGTTTCAGGGCAAGGCAATGATGGGATTTATAAGGTTGGTTACTGGTGGATCTGGCTATGTTATTGTAAGCTTGTTCTAGTTTGGAGAGAAGGTTTGACTGGAGGTGAGATAGGATAGGGGAGGCATAGAGGAGATATGGAAGGAGATGGGTGAGGGTGGGTTTGGTGCTGGGTGCAAGAAATGTCTTATTCCTGTAGAGAAGACCTAGTTTCATGTTAGTTTTTTTTATACAGTGTTGGATATGGATGTTGAATTTGAGTTGGTCGTCGATTATTATACTCAGTAACTTAGTGTGAGGCTCAGCTTTGATGAGAGTGTTATCTAGTGAAGAAACAGTAAAGGTGGATTTAAGGTGGTGGAGAGTTTTGGGGAGAAATAGTAGGAGGTTAGTTTTTGGGGAGACTGAGTATACGTTGATGCTCTGTGAGCCATTTTTCCTCAGATGAGAAGGAGTTTTGGGTGATACAAAGAAGTTTAAAGATGTTGTCAGCACAAGAGATGAGGGTAGAGCCATTGATGTACTGTATGAGGGAGGAGGTGTTGCAAGAGGAGTAAAGATGATTGGTGAAGATGTTGAATAGGAGGGGGCCAAGGACTGAGCCTTGAGGGACACCAGTTTGGATAGGTAGGAAAGGGGAGCAAGCAGATCGCCATCTGACAGACTGGAGCCTACTTGACAGATAGCTAGAGAACCAGTGAATAGTAGAGGGGGAGAGATTAAGGTTGGTAAGTTTAGTAAGTAGCTTGGAATGGGAGACAGTATCGAAAGCTTTAGAGAGGTTGAGAAAGAGGCAAGAAAGGATGAAGTTTTTGTCCCTGGATTCAGCAACAGTGTGAGTGAAGGATAGGAGGGCAGTGGAGGTGCTGTGGTGTGACCTAAAGCCATGTTGAGTGGGGTCAGAAGATTTTCATTAATAAGGTGTGTTAAAGCTGATTGTGAATACATTTTTCAAGGCTTTTGGATAGAGGAGATAGGATGGCAATGGGTCTGTAGTTAGAGGGCTTAGTGGAGTTACCTCCTTTGTGAAGTGGAATGGTGTAGAAAGATTTTCAGATGTTGGGAACAGCAGACTCTTAGATAGATCCATTTAATAGGATAGAGACAGGATAGGCTATGGGATGAGCAGAAAGTTTAAGAAAGAGGGGTGGTAGGTTATTGGTAGAGGGAGAACAAGGTTTCAGTTTTAGTAGAAGTGACTTGATGTAGGCTGTAGCGACGGGGTTAAGATAGAAAGGGGTTGTGTTGCATGTGCAGTGAGTGGTGTGAGGGTGGTTATGGCTTTGGGAGGGTTGGGTAAGTTTTTAAATAGATTCAATGAAGTGGGTATTAAGTAAGGTGGCAGTTTCCAAGGGAGAATTATTAGGTTAGGGGTTGGGGGTGGTAGGTTGACCTGGATTTAAAAATTTATTGATGGTATGCCAGAATTTTTTGGGATTAGAGTTTTGGGAGAACTGGGAATTATAAAAAAGTAAGTTTTCTTGTCTTTTTTAATGGCTGTTTTTGCTAGATTTCTTAGTTCTTTATATTTTTGTAGAAATGTTGCCGATTTAGTTTTTAGCCATTTTTTCCAATTTTTGTCTCTTTCTTTCATGAGAGATGGGATATTTTTGGTGAGACAAGGTGAGTAGTTGGCTTTGATTCTCACATTTCTAAGAGGAGCTAAAGAGTCAAGTATAAGAGTTGGGAGGGTGGCCTAATGGTTAAGGTGTTTGCCTTGCAAACACAAGGTGCAGGGTTTGAGTCTCACAAGGGATAATTGTCTAGGCTTACAGTGGCTCATAAGGGCAGTTAGCTTAGTACTAACCTATGAACCTATAGTCTATGAACCTATAATCAAGAAAAATGTGATTAAAGTGTAGAAAAGCTTCATTAAGAGGGAGATACTTAAGGAAGCCCCAGTTTATAGAAGTGAGTCTGTTATTGAAGGTTTCAGGATTGAAAGAAGAAAGCTTGCGACACTCTCTAAAATGGTGGAATTTAGGTATTTGGGAAGAGTAACACTGGACTTGGATAGGGAGGTGTTCACTTAGGGAGTTGGACAGGGCTCTGGGGCCATGATGTAGGGTGAGGTCAGAGGTAAGAATCCAGTTTAACGTGGTACCTTGGGTATTGTTGAAGCGGGTAGGAGTTGTGATAAGTTGATGGAAGCTGTGTAGGGTGATTTGAAGGGAGGGAGAGGTAAAGGATGTTTTTTGCCAGTCGATATTTACATCACTTAGTAGTAAGGTCTCATAAGGGATATTAATAGAAATCCATGCTAGAATAGATTCAAGGATGGGAATGTTGTTTCCAGGTGGGATATAGATAAAGTCAATGGTGAATTTCTTATGGGGGTTGAGGTGATAGTTTAGAAGTAATAGTTCAGCTGGTTGAAAGATAGGCAAAGATATTGGCGGGGGGGGGGTAAGTTAAGGTGTTTAGAATACATAATTGCAATACCTCCACCTTTTTTGGTGGTTCTGTCTTGACGATAGATGTTGTAGTGGGGAGGTAGTGTTTTTGTGTTGGAAATATGTTTTTTTAGCAAAGTTTCAGATAGGACCAGAATGTGTGGTGATTGGTGGGTGATCCAGGAGTGTAGTCCTGTAACTTTATTAGATAGACTTTGTATGTTAATAGCAAAGACAGACAGATGTTTAGTGACACAGGTGTTTGTTGTGATTGGGCTAGATGAGCCTGGGTTGGGGTAGATGTCACCAGATTATAGTAAATTATCAGAAAAAGGGGAAGGTTTATTTGCATAAAGGTAAAAGCCAGTGGGTTTGTATTTAGATTTGAGGGATGTGATAGAGACAGAGAAAATTTTTATTTTGATGATATGGGTGTAGGAAGAATTAAAGATGGTGCAATGGTGCAGCAGCAGTGTTGTCACCTCACAGCAAGAGGTTCTCCAGTTCGATTCTTGGTTGGAGTGCCTTCTGTGTGGTGTCTGCATGTCCTCCCTGCATTTGTGTGGGTCTCCTCTGGGTGCTCCAGTTTCCTCCCACATTACAAAAACATACATCTGGAGAATTTCTCCCTCGGCCTACACATAAAATTGGCTTTGTTGCAAGTTGGACTTTCCCAGTAAACAAATGTTAAATAAACAAGTAAATAAAATAAATAGAGATAGGGGCAAATTAGGAAGAGCAGGGAGGGTTCCTGCCTTTGAGAAAGTCTGACTGGGCAAGAGTTCCTTTTCAGTGGTGACCCAGAGAGAAAAAAATTCTATAAAATGTTATATAGGACTCTTGATTGTACAGTAAAAAATGCAAAGAAAAGGAATTATAAACAGATTTTGCATTTCTTAGAGATCACAGATACAAAAATGCCTTATTTTCAAATGAGAGAAATCAATACATGGAAGTGCACAGCAATTTTGATGTAGTATAGATCATATAACAAAGTATATGGACTGAAATAAAGAAAAAGCATATTCTTTGGAAAAGGTTAGCAGTAAGGAGAGGTAGGTTTAATAAGACTGAAGAGATTCAGGTAAGGCTGTGTGAATGAGGTTTTTAGAGTGTGATACATAGATCTGAGTGAGATTCGGGATAGTATGATTCAGTAAAGTTGGAAAAAGACGTAATCATGGAAAGCAGGCTAGCAAGTACGGTAGGTGCACAGGCCAAGCAAACTGTAATGAGACAAAAAAGAAAGCCAGCACCTTGGAAGCGTGAATGTTTATTGGAAAGACCAGACCGGTTTCAGCATATTGCTTTCATCAGTGGTACATGAAATAAGGCAGTATAAAGACTGCAATATATACTCTGTCTAATTAAAAACAAATGACATAATTTCCTGACTAATGATTATTCAGGCTGATACTGAAAAATGAAAACAAAATACAATGCACATGATTTAAAGTTTAAACAGTTTTTTTTTTCTTTTTACTTTTATTCATTAATTAACTGGTCAACTAGACCTATAAAATTGTCTGTGCATTAATTGTATCAAGACCCATGACAAGAAAGGAGATGTTGACAAAACTCTGCAGTTTGTCATTTAATCGCGGTGGGAATAAACCCCCTAATTTGACGATCCATTTCCTTTCCTTCATGTTTAATATACCATGCCACCCTGTTTTAAAAGATCTGTTGCTCGATATTTTGTCAGTGGCTGTGAAGGTGAATTTAGCTGTATGATGAACAAGTGAGTGTCCGTGTAGAGCATTAGTGGCCCTTGCATTTCTGATGTCTCCTAGATGTTCTGACATCCTACACCTAAATTGTCTAGAAGTTTGCCCCACATAAAAGGCTTGACAAGTGCAGGTAGCCAGATATATAATCCAATCTGTTCCAGAATTGGCGTAAAAATTCATGTCATAAACTTGCCCGGTGTTTTTACTAGTAAATGATTTTGTTTTGAAAACATATTTATTTATTTATTTTATTTTATTTTACATTTGTTAACTGGGATAGTCCGACTGGATATATGTCCATTTTCAGCGGAGGCCCAGGGAGAAAAGCTCCCAACAGTAACAAAAACATCATTACATATCACATATCTCGAATAGCATGATAGAATATTTACAGAAGAACATCGAGACGATCCATACATATAAAAATTTTTTTTTTTACATTATATCAATGAACTACCATTTTTAATAGTTTCATAAAGAGCAGTTGATCAGTTCAAAGTAGGGAAATCTAAAAGTTGCAGTGCAAAATAGGTTACATAGTAGCTGTACATAATCTAGAGAAAAGATTAGCCAGGCTTGATACAATAGCAAGTCCATTTTGACCCCAGGTGTAGTTTGAGTTTAGCTTTGAAATGACCTAGAGAAGAGAGCGAGGTAATCTCAGGAGGTAGTACAGAAGGTACAGTGTCCACAAGTGTATGAACCAGCCAGTCTGTCTCTTGTTAATGTTGTTTGATAGCCAATAACATTCTGATCAGTGTTTTTTTTTGTAACGAGACAAATGGGACCCTAGTGTTTTACCCCACCTGAAGGAATATAAGCATCTGTCCCCCAAAATGTCACACAATACTTCATTTGCCTTCAAAATATTCCAATGTTTCTCAATTACATCAGTCAAAGAGGCTGTATTCCTACCAGATGTAGTGACCATTCTCAAAGTGTCCGTGTTGTCCCTCCTGGATGTGTGTTTGTATTGTAATAAAGTAGACCTGGATTTACTATTTGCCCATTGCATGGCCAAATTCACATTCTGTATACCATAACCCCTTGCTAGGAACCTGTTAGCTAAATCTTGGTGAGAATGTGTCAAATCTTGTTGTGATGAACAAATTCTCTTCAAACGCAAAAATTGAGATTTGGGGATATTTTTAATTGTGTGTTTGGGATGGAGACTGGAGGCATGTAACAGGCTGTTGTATTGTGGATATTTTCTATAAACAGTGGTGCGTAATGTATTATCTGGTTAACGCTGTAATTTGACATCCAAAAAGTGAATCTCGTCTTTATGAAAATTCACAGTAAACTCAGCCTCCCACTTGTTTTCATTGATATATTCAATGAATTCCACCAGATAAGCACTGCCTCCTTTCCATATGAGCCAACAGTTGTCCAAAAAGCGTCTCCATATATCAATCTCTGGCAAGTGCAGGTTATGTGACTCGTTATATATAATATGTTCTTCAACATATCCCATATATAGATCAGCATATATTGGGGCAAAAGATGCTCCCATTGCTGTACCTTGTATTTGCCAGTAACATTCATTTTTGAAATAGAAGACATTTTTTGTCAGGACATGTTCGGCCATGCAAATGAGCAGGGTGTTAAAACCTGGATTGTAAAGACTGGCCTTATTTAACCAAAATTCCAATGCTGTTAATCCTGCCCAGTGTGGAATGCTCGTATAAAGTGATTTGACATCCAAGGTACACATCAACCAGTGGGATTCTAATTCAGACTCAGACACAATTTGTAAAAACTCAGTTGTGTCCTTTAACCTAGCTCTAACATGTGGCAACAGTGGTTGTAACTGTTCAGTCAGAAATGCTGATAATGGTTCTGTAAGGGAGCCAATACCAGATACGATGGGTCTACCCAGTGGTGTCATCAAAGATTTGTGAATTTTGAGCAATATAGATATTGTTTGCCCAAGTGTTTTACCATTAAGTGTTGTCTTGTTTTGTCACTGATAATTCCATGATCCACTGCTTCTTGCAAAAAATCATCAATCTCTTTTTTGAAATCCAGAGTGGGGTCGGTGGGCATGTTCATTTAATGTTGAGGGTTAGTCAATTGTCTAGTTCCCTCCGCCCAGTAATAACTGGAGTCCATAATGACCACCGCCCCACCCTTATCCGCTGGTAAAATGGAAATATCAGTGTTTGCTCTAAGATCTTTGAGAGCTTTTTGTTCAGCCATTGTTAAGTTGTTTCTAAGAATCTGTGAGGAACTCAGTTTGTAATGTAAATCTTTGATGACCGCCTGTTGGAAAATGGCCACATGTTTGTTCATGGGTGGACTGAAATTGGATTTGTAAAATTGAAATTCAGTCGATCTTTGAGAATGATCCTGTTGGCCAAAATACAGTTTCAAATTAAGCTTTCTACAAAATGACAAGATATCAGAGACAAAAATGCTTTTATCCACAAAAAAACAGGGATAAAACCAACTTTATTCAATAATGATTCCTGTTCAGGTGTTAAAACATGTTTAGAAATGTTGTGCACATTTGAGCACTCTACATTTATTTCACTATTGATTAAAAGAGATCCTCTATAGTTTTTACCCCTGTGCTTATGTCCCCCCCCCGTGCTTCCTACCCCTAAAGGGTGTTCAGAAGTCCGACCCCTCTTAGAATCAGGGGAGTCACTGATATATGTGGATTCGGTGTCAGTGGTGGAGGATTCCTCCCCCGAGGTTGTAGTGTTTGGTCTACCTTTTTTCAATATAGGTCTGGGTCTTTTTTTGCATATCTGAGTAGTATTTTTGTTCCATCAGCAAACCTAACACTTCTCTGTGACTCAAAGGGCCTACCCCTCTCATAGTCTTCCATGTCTCTAGAGAATGTGTGTAACTTTTTATTTTTTAAATGATTTTCAAAAATAGTCAATTCCTTTGAAAGTCTGCTAAGATTGTTCTTAAAATTAGTTTGCTCTTCATGCTTTTTCAACTCATCACATATTTTTTTGCACATCACATATGCTGACCTCAATTGTTCTTTCATAATAAGATGCTAAAATGTTAACAAAGGACATGGACGCATTCTGTTGTGTCATGTTCCAATCCCTTAGTAATATGTAATCTGGCTTGCTTACTAGTGGCTGTAGTTTGATCCTTAAACCCCTAGGGGTAATATTTTGATTTTGATACGCTTTAAAAAGCTTTAAATGCCAGATGTTAGTACGTAGAGTTTTTACCATTTTACCAAGCTGATTAAACAGCAAATTACAACCGTCAACTGGATCTATCTGGCTGTTCTCCTTTGTGCCCTCATCTATTGGTCTGATTCCAAGTACATGGATGTCATCCTTGTCTGCACAAAGGCCCTGAAGCAATTTAAGATCCATGACCATAAGTTGCTAAATTACTTCAATCACACATGAACCTCTCAGTATTCAACTGTGATGTGATAAGACCAATACAAAGCCTACAAGGCGTCTCCTAGATGGACTCTCAAAGGTAGTAAGTATATATAATCCCCATATGCCTAATCCTGGGTTTATTTTTACCAAATGTGTTGTTCACAATCCTTTGAGTCGCAAATAAGTGCAAAGGCTTGCCGAATGAAACAAAATGCAAAGAAAACCAAAAAGAGGGAAGTAATAGCCCCCCCCCCAATTAAGGCCAATAATGTGATTGTTAAATACACACTATATGTTCAAATACTGAGTTCTGACCTAAAGAGATTTTTTGGAAAATCCATCTATTCAATGTAATGATATGTAGCACCAACCAGATGAGACATGCGTACAAATGCTTCAAATTACAACTATGTGATCACCATTAACAACTAAGTCCCCAAAATTTGGGAAAACCGTCTAACAATAATAAAGACCAAGTCACCTGTTGTCAATTCAATGATCACAAATATTTGTAATGTTCTTCCGGAAAAGAGATTACAGCCCAACAAATAAATGACCCACTGATCTGAAAGATGTAAACATCTGTCCAAGTAATCAAAGGTCAAACCATGTGCCCAGTTTGGTCCAATATGATATAAACCTCTCACCACCTCATAAATAGCAATATCACAAATAGCTAACTTGTGAATATGTAGATGCTATGTGAGACCATATTGTTATGTTTATAACGGTCTCGCAAACAACCTCTTGGCAATGGATATCAAAAAAATTCACAAAAAGCATGCATATTAAAATTTCCCCAAATAAAAATACCATATATGTTCAAATGTCGGATTGTGGAACAATCAGACTAACAAAATATTACCTAAGGCAAAAAATCATTCCCAACCTATAAATGATAAGCCAGAATGTGGTTATAAAATCACATATAAAATGGCACACTAAATCCTTATAGTAAATACGCTGAATTCCTATATTAAATGTACACAAAACATGAATAAAGAATGTACAAAATGACTCCTTATTCATAAGGCAATAAAAAATCCTTCATAAAGAATACAACGCAGTATTCAATGAAAAATTGTCCAAAATGTTCTACTCTAAGTCTATATAGTAATCCTACCAAAAGAAAATATATTCTTTGACGATGGTTAGTTCATATTTTTATTTATGCTGTAAGGGGTGAATCTAGGCCCCGGTTCTTTCCAAACTAATGTGGGCAGGATGCCCTTTCTCCCCGTTTTCGTGTATCCCTTAGTGCATACCCCGTGGAACACTGTCCTTCTGAATAGTACATATAAACATAAACCAGAAAAAATGCTGTCCACTCTTAATGGTTTACCAAAATGGTAATAGTCCCGAGAAAAAGACGTGCAGAGGAAGTTTGTGGGTGAAAGGAGTAAATAAGTAGGGTGTGAGAGAGGAATAAAGGATGAATAAAGGATAGAAAAAATATGTATTTTGTCTGGTGTTAAGCACAAACATAACCATATGCTGTGTATGCATTGTTCTTGTTACATTTGAAGGCTTTTATATTAATTTCTTGTCTAACCTATACTGGTATGGTACCCCAAAGCATGGTGACATAGAGTGTAAAAAGTCACTGCTATATTATTAGATTTTTTAGAAGAAAGGAGAAATTTGTTGCCAGAGCACAGGTCCCTGACTGGTAGGTAGTACTGGAGGATGTTGTTTAGGGACAGCATTGCTCAAATATATGGATTAGGTAATGGGCTGTGAGCAGTTCTGTATGGGTTAACTAGTGTGGTAGTTCTAGGCAGTCTAGTTGTATTGGTGCCAGGCAATATTGAGTTTGATAGGAGAGGTTGGCTAGAAATGTAGCAATCTTGCTGTAGCATGCATCTAGTTTTTTTATGGGTGGAATGCAGGCTGGTAAGACTTAGATATGATACAGGTATGATGGTAGGAGATAGGATGAAGCAATAGTTATCCTGGTGGGTTCAGACAGAAATAAACATGCTCTGTAAATGAAGCCGAGCGAGTCAAGTAGTCTGTGTATTGTATAATGCTAGTGTGCTTGGTGTCAGAGGGCAGCCTATTTATAAAGATGTTATAAAGACCAAGGACTGACCTTTGATGAACTCCAACACAGACTGGGAGAAAAGATAATAATTAATTTCCCAATTTAACAGCTTGGTGCCCGTTGAATAAATAGCTATGAAACTAAAAGAATGATGAGTGGGTGAGGTCAAAGGAAGAGAGTTCAAATAACCAATTTTTGGTGCAAGATGGTGCCAAAGGCTTTGGATAGAACAAGGAAGAGAGATGAGACTAGATTTCCTTTGCTTCTGTGATTGGATTATTGATAGTGAGGTGGTTAAGTAGCTGAATAGGAACTCATTTTTTCTAGGATTTTGATAGTAGAGACAAAATAGCCATGGGACTACAGTTAGAGAAATTGTGGATTTTCCTCTTTTATGGAGGGGTATGATAAAAGATTTATTCCAGGTAGTTGGTACAGAGGCTTCCTTGACAGATGTGTTTATCAAGCTGGACACTGAATAAGCAATAACATCAGCTCCAGTTTTGAGATAGTCTGCTGGAAGATTGCCAGTAGCAATGGTGGTGGATTTTCAATTTTGTAGGTATTTTTGATTTTTGATGTTGCGAAAGATTGAAAACAGAAATAAGTAGTATGATTGTTTTAGGAGGGATAGTGAGGGGGATAGAGAGGTCTGAATTACCAAGATGTGGACAGTTTGAATGAAGTGAGTGTTACATTGTGTAGCAATATTTTCTGTGCTGTTATCCGATGATAGAAACAGAGTGGTGATGGGACCTAGGTGAAAAAGGTTGTTTACTGAGGCCCTGAATAGTTTAGGATTGTTATAATATTTTTGTTGGAAGTTGCCATAGTAAGATTATCTGGTGTGATGTGATGCTTAGCACAGATTTTAAGGTATAGGAGATAGATGTATGCTCATTGCATCTGTACAGTCTCTCAGTGTCATGTACTCTGAATTATACTTCACTCTGACCTGTGATTTTTTTCCTTGCCAACTCCTGTGGCTTGTTGCTTGCTAGATAATCCATGAACAGGACTTCCAGTCTAACTCAGTCCCTCCTCAAATAAAATCAATATACTGTACTTTTCCCTGACCTGTGATTTTCTCCCTGCCAACTTCCATGGCTTGTTGCTTGCTAAATAGTCAATGAACAGGACTTCCAGACTAGTTCAGTGCCTTCTCAAATAAAATCAAGTAATGTAGATTGAAGATATAAAACTACTAGTACAGTTTATTTACAACACTTTAATTGGCAAGTATACCACCAGGGTCGACAGCTGCTTGCTTCTGCCATATTCTTTTCTTGCCCCCCCCATTTCTGCCTATTTAACTTAGCAAGGACGTAGACTGACTGGCAATACTTGAAACTCTATCTAGCTCCCTCCCATGTAACTAAAACCACAGTAGTTTATTTATTAAGTAATAGGGATACTTATAACAGCAATCTTAAAGACTATAGGAGTGAACAGTGCCTCTGATAACTTTTTTCCCTTGCATACACTACACGGCCAAGGTCTAGGATCACTAGCTAAGAGTTATATTTGCTGGTCTGACTCAGAAGTCCCTCCCTGTTTCACCTAACATCCGGTAACAATTGAAGCTAGTTTTTAAAAACTTTGGGCACCATTTTTAAATTTCTGTTGCAGCTGTACAGTCCCTCGGTGTTGTATATTCTGATGTTCTGAATGTAAGCATGATTATTCATTAAGAAAACACAAATAACTGTTTTTAATGCAAGTTGTCTGTATCACTTTTTTGTCTTAAATGCCTTATATACATGTTATAGATTGCGAGCAGATTTGCATTTTGTTCCTGTAATAATCTGCTGATTGATTCAAATGCTGTGCTTATACCACTGCTGTCTTATACCGTTGTTTAAAATCTATACAATTAGCCTGAATTATTTAGTGTGTCCAAGATATGCAACCAGTAATACTAGATTGATGCTATCAGTACATTAATAGGAATTTTTTCAACAAATGTAGTTACTAAGATGCTTTATGTTGTTTTAAATACACCAATAACCATTCTGATTAGCACTGTAGCACACTAGCTGTAGAATGGATTTTCTATTGAACTAAATACTGTGAATAGTGTTATGAACTGTCTTTCTTTGTTGTGAGTAACTCTAGAGAAATAGTTAGGAAGAGTTTAATAATATTGTTCTTAAGCTATTCTATGTGGTTCTGCTCATCTCTTAAGTTTCACTCCCAGTGCTGGTAACCCTCTAATTGAATTTTAACTCTTTACTGTATTTGTTCTGTATATTTCACCTTGACCTGTGATCTTCTCCCTACCAACTCCTGTGGCTTGTTGTTTGCTAAATAGTCCATGAACAGGACTTCCAGACTAATTAATTGGATCCTTAAATAAAATCAAGTAATGTAGATATAAAACTACTAGTACTGTTTATTTAGAACAATGCACTGTAATTGGGAAGTACACCACCAGGACCAACAGCTGCTTGCTTCTCCCATATTCTTTTCTTGCCTGTCCCCGTTTCTGCCTATTTAACTTATTAATAATGTAGACTGACTGGTGATACTTGAAACTCTACCTAGCTCCCTTCCATGTAACTAAAACTGCAGCAGTTTATTTATTAAGTAAAGGGAATACTTATAATGTCTACCTTAAAGACTATAGGAGTGAACAATGCCTGGGAACCTACCAAAACAGAGAAGTTTCTGACAACTTTTTCCACTTGCATGCACTACAAGTCCGGGATCAATCCACTCTGTTCACCCTCGCTTCGCTTGGGCTCACTCTGCTACCCTACCATACCTCCAGATCCCACCACCCTCCCACTACAATTACATTTATTGTGAATGAGATACTCCCACAAATCACATGCAACCAATCATATCAACCCTTCCAATTAAACCCATCACTGTATACTAATCAAATACTATTTACCAACTAATTACTTTATCCCGCCTATACACACATAATTCATTATTTCACCCAGAATCACTGCTAACAATTGATGTTATGTGATCCTATCTCGCCTACATTCTGACTGATGGGTTCGGAGCCGATCCTCGGCTCCGACTCGGCACGCTTATGCCAAAGAACGAAGTCTCTTATTGGCTGAGCTTACTATATCCCAGGATGCACCACTACCAGTCCCCCAGATCTCGTTTGCCGCTAACAAGCAAAGACGTGGTCTCGAGCTTGGTAAAATTTCAACAAAAAGCTGTTTTAACGGCTATCTTGTGTTTTTGTGTATGAGTGGATATTTTTTGTAAAAGTTTTGTGTGGTGATTGCGTATTTTCTGACTAAGAGGTCCCCTTTGAGCTGAAGGGCCTTCCCCTGTCAGTCAGTTGTCATTCAAGTCCCGTTTTATTTTAGGGTTCTTGGATCCTTTTAGTTATTTTTCTATTGTGACAGTCTTTGGTTTAAAAAAAAAAAAAAGAATTTTTTCTGTGATAGTTAGTGTGTTTTGTTTTGCTGTTCACTAGATTGGTTGCCATAATGTCACAGGCTCCTAGGCCTTCAGGTTTTAAGAAGTGCACTAAGTGCAGTTTCAAAATGTCAATAACAGATGACCATTCTCTCTGTGTGTACTGTTTGGGCGCCAAACATTTGCAGGAGTCCTGTAGCGTGTGCCACGCGTTTTCCTCGAGGGTCCTCCAAGAGAGGAAAAATAAACTTATTTTAAAAGGCCTTATTAAACCCTCATTTGAAGAGGCATTAGCTTCCTCTCCTTCTCCTGCAAAGAAGAAAAGGGTGTCGGCTCCGACCAGCCCGTCGGAACCGACCGCCTTAAAGACATAGGCAGGCTTCTCCTTCGGCTCCACGGACTTCGGAGCCGAGGGCGGAACGGTCTGCCTCGATGCCTCCAGCCTCGACTCCTCTGGGTTCGGAGCCGACGGCTGGGGCCTCGAGAGGTGGGTCACCTTCATCGGCTCCACTGATCTTGGAGCCGATGAAGGTTGTCTGCTCAGACACTTCCTCCTCGGCACCGATGGAAATTGGTTTGGACACTCCTTCGGCGCCGATAATTATCGAGTCGATTCGGAGCCGGTCCCCTAGTCCCTTGGAGCTGTTGGAGAGGCCTACTCGGACCCGTTCGGTCTCTTCCAGGTCATCAAGGATGTCAGATTCGGACATAGACAGGGTACTCCAAAGGCTTTTCCAGTCCCCAGTCTTTCAGAAATTTGTTTCGGCTCTGACCCAATTGGCTTCGGAGCCGATAGCCCATTCCATTGCCATTCCTCCTCCGACCGCTTCGGCTCCGTCGGAGCAGGTACTGGTGGAGCCATTGGAGATCCTAGGGTCAGCTCCGACCCTTACTCCAACCCCAGCCTTCGGGTCGGAGTTTAGCACATGAACTTCTTCGGCCGGGCCAGGGGGTGACGTTTCGGGACCAATGCAGTCGGTTCCAAGCCTCCCTCTCGGTGCTTCGGCCGCGGGACTTCCATCTGCTATCATGGCTCCGGAGACTGGACCCTCCCAGGATTCTGGGGGTCCGGCCTTCAGAGCTATGAGGAGTGCCTTGGCCAAATCTTCTTTGGCCATCTCTATGGCTTTACCGGCACCTTCCCTGGGCATGGAGACTGGGTCTTTGGCAGTTCCCCTGTCTCTAGGCAGCGGAGCCCCGGGGCCTGAGGTTACCCCCACTGGGGGTTCCCCTCCTCCTGAGGGTCTTTTGGAGTTGTCTTCGGAGGAGCCCCCAAGGAAGAGATCGTGCAAGAGGAAGCACGTAGACTCCCCCGATGAGTCTCTTACATCGGACACTGATCTTGATGATGCGGAGGGGTCCCCAAAGTCATCCTCGGATGATGTCTCATTTGCAGACATTCTAGAGATCCTCAAGCAATGAGGCGGCTGGAATTCCAAACCCCCCTCCGCTGATGAGTCGGTGTTCCTCAAGGCCTTCGGGGCTCAGCCCTCCGCCTTCTGGGTGTCTCCGCCCTTCGACGAGCTCCTGGATTTGGTTTGTCGGAGGGCGTGGGAACATCCAGATACTGTGGAACCAGTGCCTTCTCGCCCTAACAAATTTTTGTCTGCCCCACCCGAGAAGGAGTTCTTAAAAGGCGTGGCTGTAGATGCCATGGTGGTGGCATCTGCTACCCAGCAGGACGTGGCAGAGGCTTCAACGTCCGTCCATCCTCCTAATAAGGAGTCTAGGAGCATGGACGATGCGGAAGCGCACCCTGAGTTCAGCGGCCTTTACTCTGAGGTCCCTGAATTATTTGGCACATTTCACCAGACTACAGAGGGATCTGGTCAAGGAGCTCTCAGACTCCCTCTCAGGTAACCTACCTGAGCAGCTAGCCCAGTCGGTTAGCTCTCAGTTGGCTACCCTTACCTCGATTTCTAACTTCGTCCATGAGGCTCATTTCATATGCGGCGAAGGGGCAGAGCGGCAGGCACAGGCGTGGCTCTCGAAGACAAGCCTGGCTCCGTTTGTGTCATTTCATGGAGGCCTTCAAGTCTTCCTTTGCCGACGCTCCCTTTGATGGGTCCTCTTTGTTTGGACCCAAGGTAAAGACACTCTTACCGCTGTGAGCAGGAGGGAAAGACTTTATCTGCCGTAGGAGCACGATTTTCCACTCCCTTTCGGCCTTATCCCAAGGCTAAAGAGGAGGGAAGATGTGGTTCATAAATCACAGAAATTCTTTCCTCAACAGCAGGAATATTCCCTTCCAGAGGCAGAGGAGGAAATTTTTCTGGGAGATGCCATCCCAGAGGCGGCAGAGGCCCCGCAACACTGGAGACCGCGAGTCCTTTCATGGCTCTTCAGCCTCCCACACTCCATGAGGGATTGCCCGGCTGTGCTGCTCGAGCCAGTCGGGTGCCGTTCAAGCACCTAAAAGCCTGGGAGTCTATTACTCAGGACAGCTGGGTGCTTGGATTATGCCGGAGGTTACACCATTCCCTTCACCGCCCACCCCACCGTCCAAAAATCCCGGACCCACCACCCAGTCAAAGGGAAATTGCAGCCGTAGAAGCTTCAAAGCTGCTAGACAAAGGAGTCATCCAACCGGTCCCCACAGACCAGATTGGATCGAAATTACTCAAGGTTCTTTTAGTGCCAAAAAGACAGGGGACCTGAGACCCATTTTGGATCTCAGCAAACTAAACCAGTCCATCATGAAGTCCAAATTCGAATGGTCACTTTACAATCCATTCTCCCATTGTTGGAGAAAGATGTTTGGATGTGCTCCATAGATCTCAAGGACGCCTATTATCACATACCGATACATCAGGCGTCCAGGAGGTATCTGCGCTTCAGCCTGGGAGACAGTCATTTCCAATTTTGTGCACTGCCCTTTGGTCTCACCACAGCCCCCAGGGTGTTCACCAAGTGTTTGGCAGTAGTGACTGCTCACCTGAGGAGTCTCGGATTCCAAGTGTTTCCCTATCTGGACGACTGGCTCCTGACTGCCACCACCAGGCATCTACTACTAGAGAACCTACAAGCCACCATCTCCTGGGTGCTTCCCTGGGAATTACATTCAACTGGTCAAAGTCTGTCTTGCTGCCTTCTCAGCGCATAAGATTCATAGGAGCAGAGATAGACTCAAAATTAATGCGAATCTTCCTTCCTACCAAAAGGATACAAACATTACAAGATCAAGTCCGAGCCCTGCTTCTAAGATCCAAAGCCCCAGCCAGGATGGTCCTGCAACTTTTAGGTTCAATGTCTGCCACGGTTCTCCTAGTTCCTCTGGCAAGGTTGCACATGAGGATTCTCCAGTGGCTATTATCGACACAATGGTCTTTTCAGGATCTCCCCCTCAATCATCACATACTGATTACAGAAGCGTGCAAGCGGGACCTCCGCTGGTGGCTTCTGCCATCCAATCTGAATCAGGGAAGACCCTTGTTATACCCTCCGGTGGCCACCTTGACAGCGGATGCCTCCCAGACAGGGGTGGGGGGCATTGTCTGGGCAGGTCAGTTCAAGGTTCTTGGCTTCCAAACGAAACATTTCTCCATATCAATGTGTTGGAAATGAGAGCTGTACTTCTGTCCCTACAAGCCCTCCACAAGTTTCTCCCTCAAGGCATTATCGCCATCCACACAGACAACATGTCGGTGGTCTGGTATCTAAACAAACAGGGAGGGACCAGATCTTATCCCTTTGCAGAGAGGCCATGAGGGTGTGGGAATGGGCAGTGGCTACCAAGCGCTTCCTGGTAGCGACCCACATTCCAGGAAAATCCAATGTATTAGCAGACAGACTGAGCAGGACTATTCTCTCTCCTCACGAGTGGTCTCTGAACGAAACAGTAGCAGCTCAGATTTTCAAAGGTGGGGACTCCGTGCTGCGACCTGTTTGCAACACCACAAACACGAAGTGCAAAGGTTCTTTTCCTTGACCCGTGTCAGGGGAGACAGCTACGAATGCTCTAGTCCAACCTTGGCCAACAGGACTGCTTTATGCTTTCCCTCCGATTCCACTCCTTCCCAAAGTCATCCAGAAAGCTTCCCAATTGGGGTCCACAATGATTCTAATTGCCCATACTGGCCTCGTCAGGTATGGTTCCCCTACCTACAGAAATATACCCTGGACGGTCCTTGGTTCTTGGATCTAATTCCGGACCTTCTGGTTCATCAGTCGGGACAACAGCACCAGTCCCTTCACACTTTAAATTAACAGCTTGGCTCCTCCTCTTCCGACTTTAGTCAGAAATCACACCTTGGACCCGGAAGTTATTCACATTTTATCTTCAGCCCACAAACCCACCACTAAGAAATTGTATCACAGTAAGTGGAAGAGGTTTGCTATCTGGGCTCAACTCAGAGGCTTAGACCCTATTACTGCCCCGATACCAGAGGTCTTGAAATTTTTAACATCCTTGTTTAATCAATGATCTTCAGTCTCTACTATTAAAGTCCAACTAGCAGCTATCTCCAAATTTCACGATTCCATAGACCCACCGTTGATGAGCAGCAGATTATGTAAAACTTTCATGAAAGGTGCTGTGCTTTTAAGACCCCCAGTTTTCCATCCTGCCTCCGTGGGATCTTGATTTGGTACCGTGCCTTAACATCTTCCCCTTTGAACCGGCTGCTACATGTGATTTGAAATATCTGTCTTGGAAAACTGCCTTCTTAATTGCAATTACCTCTGCAAGAAGAGTTTCAGAACTTCAAGCCCTATCTATCAAACCACCGTACTTGATTTTTCACAAGGATAGAGTATCACTTAGGCCTAATCCATCTTTTGTCCCAAAAGTTTGTTCCAATCTCTGTCTCCAACAGTCTTTAGAGCTACCAGTTTTCTTTCCAAAATTTTCAAACAAAGCGGAATACACCTTCCATACATTGGATGTTCACAGGCAATTGCGCTTCTATCTAGATAGGACTCAACAAATTCGAAAAACAGATCAATTGTTTGTGTCCTTTTCAGATAATAAACTGGGTAAAACCATCACTAAAGCTACTATTGCCAAATGGATCAGAGATTGCATAACTCAGGCTTATTCCTCTTCAAATAAACAACTTACAACTTCTGTTAAAGCTCACTCTACTAGAGCTAGGGCTACCTCTATTGCATTCCATTCCAAGCTCGCTATTTCTGAGATTTGTGCTGCAGCTACTTGGTCCAACCCGCACACTTTCATTTCCCACTATAAATTGGATGTGGCATCTAAAGGGCGAGCATCATTTGGTTCCACGGTACTCAGGAGTGTTTTCCAGTGAGCCACCCAGGATTTAGGTGCTAGGGACGCTGTCCCATCAGTCAGAATGTAGGCGAGATAGGATCACATAACATCTTTTAGTTATGTACTCACCATAACTTCAGATGTTTGGGATCCATCTCGCCTACATTCCTAATACCCACCCTCCTTCCCCCTGCCTTGGAGATCAGAAGAGATTGAACGGTTTGAGTTCTACTGTTTTATCTTGTATCATCTGTCAATGTTATATAAGCAGTGCATGCGTGTGTGCATGTATGCGGACAAACTAGATCTGGGGGACTGGTAGTGGTGCATCCTGGGATATAGTAAGCTCAGCCAATAAGAGACATCGTTCTTTGGCATAAGCGTGCCGAGTCGGAGCCGAGGATCGGCTCCGAACCCATCAGTCAGAATGTAGGCGAGATGGATCCCAAACATCTGAAGTTATGGTGAGTACATAACTAAAAGTTTTCACTTACTAACTACAGTATATTAACTTACTCATATAATCAGTTCCCCAAACCTTTAGCCAACCATAGCCTGTTTCACTGATAAAATAATCACTGAATTCTTCTAATGTCTTTGCCACTGACTAAATAACCTCTTAATTTAATTCTGCCAAGTCCTTTTCAATTCAGCTCACTGCCAGATTATTAAGCATACAATTAACTATTCTTCATATCTAATTCAGTTCACCAAAGAGTTAGTTCCTAACAAAAATGCTATCCATTTACATTTCAGCAGCCATAACTGTCTCTCTAGCAGCCCATCTAACCTCTTATCATTCCCAGCTAAACATTCAGCTATCCCAGCATGGAGTTCTATCCCCATACCCACATAAATGAAAACACATACATTTCGAGATATCTCCAGCCATGTATAAGCATACACTTTTTGATCACTTCACCTATACCATAGCATCTCTTCTGGTCTCACTAACATCCTTTTAAATGTAGCATCCCAACTTGCAATTAGTGGCAATATCCACCCAAACCCTGGCCCCACAACTTATAAACACCCCCCCATCTCATAGTACCTTAAATCAAGCTAGAAAGAGATCAGACCTGCTACTCCTAAATATAAATATCAGACGTGTGCTCAGTAATATTCAGGGACTCCACGCTACCCTCTTAGTGTACTCACCTGATGTAGTACTGTTAACAGAATCATTGTTGAAACTACATATTGATGACAAAGAAATTATTCCTTTTGACTACAATATTCTCAGGGCAGATAGAACAAACAAAAAAGGAGGAGGAAGAGCCATACTATTTAAAAGTAACCTCACAGTGCAACCATTAGATCAAACCATCCCAGTTTTATAACGCTGAAATACTCTACCATAAACTGAAAATCAACTCCAAAAAATACCTAGTTATAGCAAGAACATACATCCCACCTAGTAATAACATGGCCACTGTACAGCATATCCTCCACTGGACCTCAAAAACAATATCCCAGGAAACAGTCATTATGGGTGATTTTAATCCAGTTTGGCTCACACTTAAATCACAGATTCCTACCAACCATATTAACCTCCATGGCTTTACATTCAAAGTCCAACTAGAATAGGTAAAACATCAAACAGACAATCCATCCTAGAATGGACACTAACTAATAAAGCATCACACTCTCACTATTCTAGTTGTCTCCCGACAGTCTTAGTGACCACATACCAACCTACTTACTTAGGCAAAGAACCTATCCTCATGAACACACCATTTACCTCCACATCTGAAATAAGAAAAATTTCAACACCAAAACCTTTATATCCTTACTCAGCTACTATAACTGGACTCCACTAAAACACTTAACTTTAGATGCAGCCATTGAATATTTCAATTCCACCTTCCTCAGAATGCTTGATAAATTATCACTTCCTAGGACAATACTGTCGAAGTCAGACTATTCCCCTTGGTTAACTAAGGAAACTAGAGCTCTACTCAAACTGACAGATAAGGGCTGGTAAACATGGTACAGAAATGAATCTCAATCTAATCATTTAGCATATCAAGAACACAAAAGCAAAGCCAAAAAAAAACAAAAAAAAAACAAATGTAACAGTCCAGGTTAGCTTAGACCACCCACAACAGACCTTATTATCCCACACAAGTAATATCTGTGAAATCCAACTTCCTGTCTCTGGCATGCTAATATATCTATCTCACCTCCAATCTCTGTAAATCTAAAACCTGAATTTAATTTCTTGTAATTTCAATCTAAATCTAAAACCTGAATTTCATTTCTGGTAATTTTAAAATATTACTGTACTATCTGTACTTCTAGAGTTCATAAAATCCATAGTTTACCACTGTATACAAGATTTTACATGTGAATTGAATTCTTTTTGCTTTGTTAAAATTCTACTTATGACTGCAGTAGGGAAGAGTGATTAGGTATATGTATTACGTTTTCCTAACTGTATGTATTTTTGTATATCTTTGTGTTATTAAGCATTACCTTATCTACCTTTTTAACATATGTATATGTAACCTATTAATAGTCTTTCTTATGTCTTTGTCAATTGTATGTGGAACATTTCTCCCCATGGCCTCTGCTGAAAATGGGGTTTACCCAGTTGGACTTTCCCAGTAAACAAAAGTAAAATAAATAAGTACATAAATGAAGGATACCCTGTGATTTATTTCTGTACCAGTGTTTCCTGGCTCTATCTATGTCTAGCATATTTGTTTTGAGTTTGTTTGCTTAACCATGTTTGCTGAGTTTGCCCTGGTTCTTTTAGGGACAGACATTTCTCAGATATATGGATTAGGTTAAATGAATTAGTTGGGGTGTCAGAGGTGATACCCTTCCAGTTGATGTTGAGATCTCCAAGAATAATAGTTTTTAGGAGAAATATTGGGAGAGGATCAGTAGAAAATTGCTCCTGCTGAATGGATATTGTTTCCAGGAGGTATATATAGGACAATAACACAACTGCTTTTATGTTTATTGATTATTATGGGGGGTTACTGGTATTTCAGACATATTAAAGTTTTAGGGTACCTAGGGATGGAAAGTGACTTCAACGGTATTTTTATATATAATAACTACTCCACCAGCTTTTCTGTGTAGTATATCTTGTCTGGGAATATTATTTCCAGGAGTAAGATTTCCTCCTTTGTTAATTCTGATGTTAACCAGGCTTTTGTTATCACAAGAATATCAGGGGAATATAATGTAATGGAGACATGAAGGTCAACCTTTGTTGCACATGCTTCTTAGATTCATACTAAATAGGAGTGAAACGTTTTCTGTCTGGGAAGGATTTGTAAGAAGGAGACAAGAAAATGTTTTGTAGGTCTTTTGTGGTCCATGGTATAGAAGGATGTCTTCACCAGGGGCGCAGGAAGCTGCTGAAGGCTGTGGGGTGGAAGGTAAAAAGAATAATTACTAATCTAAAAGAGCAGGTTTTAACTGCCTACTACCATAACAGAAGCACATCCATGCTAAAGATGCATATAGTGTAAATATGCTTACATCTGGAATTACTGCACAGCAATTTCATAGAAACATACAAATGAAGCTAATGTTGCACCAGCATAGTATGTTATCTGGTAGCTGTCTATTCAAAAATTAAAGAAAAAAGTGCAGTAGTGCTGTAACACACTTACTATGGCCACACAGAGCAACCATCACAGAAGAGTGGTAGGAATCTGTTAAACACTTCAATAGGACTTTAGAAAAAAAAGTTTAAATGTTTAAAGTGTTTAACAGCATCCAACTGCTGTTTTGTGGCGACCACAGATTGCTGTTAATGCTCTAGTGTGTGACTAGAACTGAACAGTAGTAAGAGATATTTAATAAAAGCTTGTTAAGAAACTTTCCAGTGTCAGAATGGTACTTAACAAACATGCTGTTTCCCCAAATTCAGAGCGTTGCCATAGTGATACACACACTACAACTCATTTTCATTCAAAAATAAGGCATAAAATGCATCAGTGAACATCTAGATCCTGGCAGCATTCACAACTCAGATTGGAGAAGTGGAGTTTGACACAGGCTTATTGAGGGCTTCTGCCCTTGCCTCACCTGTTCTACAACTGGCACTGCTCAGAGGTGTGCACAGAAGGTTGCTATATCTTGTGTTTGTGGGTGATAGGGGCTGGAAACAGTGAGATTATTATTTCTTAAATACTCCTCGCAATCAAACCTCAGAAGTGTGCACAAAAGGCCACTGTAACTTGTTTCAGACTGGGGAAAGCGTGGTCACTGTTTCTCAAATTTTCCTCACAATTAAACCTCAGAGGTATGCATAGAAGGTCACTGTGGCTTTTGTGGGGCCGTGACAGTATGCTCATTATTTCTTTAAATTTTCCCACAGTCATACCTCACAGGTATACAAACAACATCACTATAACTTATGTAGAAGCAGTTCATTGTTTTGAAGTAACAGGCTGGAATATGTGACTGATATATTTTTTTCTTTTTTTCTCAAAATCACATACCAAAAGTGCATATTCAGGTGGCTAATTTTGTGAGGTAGGGGTAAGAAGGCACATTGTGAATATACATCTGTCTGTGATCAGCAAGTTAAAATCTGTTACTATATTCTGGTTATCAGATGGATACACATCTGATAGCTATCCCTTAGTGGTGGAGGTGAAGAAGCAAGCTGTATGGTGTGTGACAGCAGCTACATGAAATATATGACTGACTGAGGCCATTTATTTGTTCACTTTCATTTTGATTTAACATCAGAAGGATATACAAGAGGTGACTATCTTTTCTGTTTTGCTTTTGACAGGGAGATAGGCAATATTCTAAGATACGATTTGTGCATCTTTGCAAGCATTTGTCTTCTCAGTTTATCTGAAAGTACTTTTTTGTTAAATTTTGATCATTAAGCCGTGGGTACTACTTATTTCTTCCTTGAAAGAAAAAAATAAGACTGAATTTCTTTAGTTAGTCATGATTTTGTCCATGAATAATTATAACAAAAAGCTGGGAAAAAAACTCTAATACAATCTCATGGCTTCTGAGGACCAAGCAGCCTACAGAGTATCAGCTTAATTCTGTTATTTTCTCTACAGTTATTATGCTGCAGTCTTGGCCATCCAGGAAGTGGTGAAAGCATGCAGGAAGAAAATGAAGTGGAAGAATTAATTTCTTTTTTTTAGCCATGATTTTTGTTCAGGCCATCTTTGCCTGAAAAGTTTTGGACAAAATCTCTGAAATTCAACTCAATGCATCTAGAACCCAGTGGCTTGTGGGGGGAGGCTCTGGTGTAATTTGATTATTTCCTCCTCATTTATTACGGTGTAGTAGTGGACAATTACAATACATTGAAACAATGTAGGGGTCGCAACAGCAGATCAACTGTTTCCATTTCTTCCTGTCCTCTGCATCTTGCTCTGTCACACCAACCACCTGCATGTCCTCTCTCACCACATCCATAAACCTTATCTTAGGCCTTCCTCTCTTCCTGTTACCTGGCAGCTTCATCCTTAGCATCTTTTCCCCAATATACTCTGCATCCCTACTCAGCACATGTCCAAACCAATGTAATCTTGCCTCTCTGGCTTTGTCTACAAACCTTCCAACCTGGGCTGACCCTCTAATATACTTATTCCTAATCCTGTCCACCCTTGTCACACCCAGTGCAAATCTTAACATCTTTAACTCTGCCACGTCCAGCTCTGACTCCTGGCTTTTTGTCAATGCCACTGTCTCCAACCCAAAGAGTACTACAAGAAAAAAAAAGTAATCTAAATGGTGTGGCAAGGATAGGATGAGGGGAAGGTTGGAGGCACACTGGGGGTGGCAGTGGACAGCATGGGACTACTGAAATCCTTTTTCAAGGGTTTTATTTCACCAAAAAACAGAGTCAAAATATTCAATAATGCCAAGGACTGCCCTATTTAAGTACACAAGACAGCTTATCAACAAGGCCTGTTATTGTCCATAAAACATTTCATAACACTGTAAAACCTGGATATGAAAAAGTATGCAACATGCTTGGTTTTGTCAGATTTCTGGTATACAACAAACCTTTTGATTGTGACTTTATCTACTACAATGTATCATACACCTTGTTGCATAATAGTATCATACATGCTCTTGCAAACACTCCTCAAGCTGTTTAAATTAAGTTTAGCTACTGGCTTTTTACCTGATGAGTGGCACACAGCAGTGGAGATGCCCTTGATAAGGTGGCCTTACAACTGACCTGGGTAGTTAAGTCCTATCAACGTTACAAACCTCAATCTGCAAAAACATGGGGTGTATCATAACTAAACTTATAAACTGTGATATCAAGACCCTTGTTAAACCTGACCACCAATTCTTTGGCATTGTGAAGAGTAGATCCTGTCTAGTTAACTTGGTAAAAGTCTTCAAAATTACAGAGGCTGTAGATGGTGGCTATGTTGGTGTATCTTGAACTGGTAAAAATCAACAACCACATTCTCCATGCTGCATCATACAAAAGCTTTAAAGATTGCCCCATATGTGGTAAGGTGGATAACAAACTGGCTGAAAGACAAGGCCCACACAGTGCAAGTTGCAGATGCCTCATCATTAAAAAAGTGATTGGTAGTGTCTCTCAGGGCTCAGTGCTGGACCTCTTGTTTTGGCATTTACTTCTCAGATCTCCAAGTGGAGATCCAAGACCTCTGGCACTCAATTTTTGCATATTACTGCAAACTTGAGGTTGTTATTAAGTCACCCTATGATACACAAACTCCCCTGAATGAACTCTTCCAAGTAAACCTTTTGTGTGCTAAAAATGAGCTCAAATGAAGTGATAAAAATGTAGTATCACTTTTGGTAGACAACCCCTCCACTAAAAATGATTTTTTTTGTCAGGGACCTAGAAACTTGGGCTGAAATTTTCCTCTCTTTTGACAATCATTTGGGAACAGTTGTTAGAAAATTATTTTATTCAGCCTACCTAATTGCCAAAAGAATATAATCTCAGTCCAAAGAATCTCTTCCTATACTTAGCGTTGATCAGGCCAATTATCCCCACTTTGGGATGTATCTCACTAAACACATCAAGCAATTAGAAAGACCCCAAAGGTTTGTAACCAATAAAATTGCAGGCTTCAATTCCCTGAGCTACCAAAAGAGGCTGGAAATTCTCTCTCTTTATTCAGGGTCTTACAGACTTTTGAAGGAAGATCTGTCTTGCTTAGTGCACCATTAGAGACCCAGTTGTTCTGGAGCTCCTGTTTTTTCACAAGCCCAGTATCTTCACCAATATTAGAACCAGGGACCTAAATCTTCACCAACAGATAAATATGGCACAGTGGAGAGGCATGCTTATAAGGCATCTCAGGCCTTTAGAATAAACTTGCATTACATCTAAGCAGTGCAGTTCACTATCTTACTTCAAACATAAACTAGTGACTGGTTGGGTATCCACAAATTTACTGTGGGTTGCACTGGTATGGCCCTTCTGGAGAAAGGAGGTGCTGCCTGAGAGAAGGTACTGGCAAGGCGTGAATGGTCATAAGATTCGTTGGCCTTGGAACATCTATAAATCTAAACTGTTTTTATAGCTTTGTTGTCTCACAGTAAGACGCTGTCTGGTTAGACTCTCAGAGTGTCTTCTGCGTGGAGACATGCGTGAATGGGTGTACCTTTGTTGAAGGTTGTGCGTCAGGGCTGGCAACTCAGTATGTAAAAATCAACTGCCAATCATTAACGGACCGGAATTCTGCTGTGGCGACCCCTAACCGGGAAAAGCCGAAAGTCACAACAACAACTCTCATACTTGTCAGGACATCTGTGTCTACATTCATAATGATCTTGAACATCATAAAGTGGGATTAAGAGAATGAATGAATAATTAAATACAGCAAAATGATTACTACACGTAAGTCAATCTAGTTCCCATGAAATGTACTTCTGTGGAAAATTCTGCCTAAAACAGGATATTATACAGTAGAGCAAAATTCTATCCTGGTACTCGGTAGGTGAAAGGCTATAAACCCACAAGTCTGCAGCAACTTATGGAAATTAAACTTTACTTGTAGAACATATCTCTCAACTGTAAGAAGTATGTGTGAAGTATGTACATAAATGAAATGTCTTACTGTACTTGTGTAAAGTACTTTCTTTAGATCCTGAGTTGTCTGAAAAGGGTTAATAGACCAGCCCACTTTCCTGGTAAACAAACACCAATCAGTCAATAATCAAATAATAAACTGTCTAGAATTTTGTAGAATATCCATGATTTTGCCTTCTATTTTTGCCCAGCCCCTCATACAATTTTGATTTTCTGGTAAATCACTGAGGATCATACCTATCAACTCTCCAGCATTCTGCAGAATGTCCAGATAATTGCCTCATGTTTTTGGTAATTTCCTCATAAATCTGTGGTTTTCTGACAAACCATTTAGGATTGTGCTCACTAAATAATGAAACATTTGAGTCTAAGACTTCATATCCTTCAGAAAATGCATGCTAATGTAAAACTTGTTATTCTAGCAGCTTTGCAGGTTTATAAGAGCAATATTAAAAACCTGACCCACATTTTGGCTCTTTATCCCCCACAATTATTTTTGGCTTTGTCCAGAATTCTTAAGCAAAAGCTGAGAGGTATGCAGGGGATCACAGTCAGCCACTAATGCTAGGCTTTAAAGTTTCATACTTCTGTTGCTCAGAAAATGCATGTTGATGTGCAATCTGTTGTATTAAATTTTAATAGAACAGATTGCACATCAACATGCATTTTCAAAATGTTAAATGAATAAGTAATAGTTAACAATTGTCCCTAGTTTTGATTCATTCCCCTGTTGTTTTGGCTTTATCCAAAACTCTTGATGAAAGAAGTCGGTCAATATGCTTTAGAAAAACACTCACATAGGTGTTTCCATGGTAATTGCAAACTTGGGCAGATGGAAAAAAAGCTGATTTATTACACAAATCATTTTTTTCTGGCTGCCTGAGCTTGCGGTTTCCTCAGAAACGCCATTGCAAATGAATATGTGTAGTTGCTACTCCTGTGGTAGTTTCAGGGCACATTGGGCAGCTGTTGAAAGTGTGGGGGGGGGGCTCATGCCCCCTCCACCCCCACCTTGCCCAATGGTTCCAGCAACTATGGTCACCACTCACAGTGAATGAAGCTCTGAAGTGCAGTTTTAAATAGAACAATTTAATTTTGACTTTTTGACTTAAGGCACATTTTACTGTCATGGGGTTGAAAGCATGGACTTTGTATTTTAATAGGTCTATAAATAATGGATACAAGTGTGGTGATATGGGGTCCACTTTTAAATCTTGAAAGCTCATAATCTCAAAATTCAAAATACTGAGTCAAAACTCTTGAAAGTTCAAAATAGTGAAAACTCAAAATACTGAATTTCATAATATCGAAAAAAACTACAGGATACTAACACTCCACCAGAAGTACATAGAGAGACAAATAAAAGACAAAGCATATTAGTTTACTCCAACTATTAGCAGGGGGGCAAATCCCCCTGCACCCACCATCTGGGGGGCTGCCCCCCAACACCACCTGCTACTTAAATATATCAACTCCGAGATTGCACTTTACTACACTAAGATGAGTTATGTTGTACTATAGCAAATTAAAAGTGAAGATGACTAAGGTTACAACAGGCAGTTATGAAGCACGTAATGGTATGTTTGACATTTTCTTCTGTGGAGTGAGATCTCAGAGTTGATATATTTAAGTAGCAGGGGGTGTGGGGTTGGAGTTGAGAAGAGTTATATGCTTTGTTATGTAGTTATGCTGGAATATTGCAAGTGCTGGTGTACTCTGTTTTTTCGAGATTATGAAATTCAGTATTTTGAGTTTTCAGTATTTTGAACTTTCAAGATTTTGGACTCAGTATTTTGAATTTCGAGATTATGAGCTTTTAAGAATTAGAAGTGGGCCTGGTGATATGATATGGCCATAAAAGGAGAAGCCTTGTGTTGAGTTGTGTGGGTTATGTGGTATTACATAATGGTAAGGAAGTGGAGCATTTTATGACGTTAGGTATTCAAACATTGTCAAGAGAAAGAGCTGAGCTCTCTGAAAGATGTGCATGGTAAGTGCGGTGCTAATTGCTAAAGGTGTTGTTTTTTGTAGTATCTGATGCAGTATGGAGAGAGGAGGGACCAATTTATTTGTAGAGCTTGAGAGTTATGGAAGGGATGTCTGATAGGATTAATTTATGGGTAGAGTTTGATTGCTTTCATTGTGATGATGTAATAAATGTATTACTTGTAGCACATTAAGTGACATGAGTGCTCTCTACCCCTATTCTACAGCATAGATTTTTGGACTGTGTCATGATGAGCCAACTGAAAACAATAGAAAAGTCATTGAGCCTCCCCTTTAATAATGGAAAAAATAAATAAATGCTGAAATGTATCTGACTGGGTTTGAAACTTTTCCAAAAAAGCATTTTCTGATAACCTGAATGTATGTATACTGCTCTTTTATTCTGTCCTTAAGAACTGCACAGTCATTTCATTTCTGAGGAAGATACTTAAAATATGAAGTTTAAGAAATCAAATTTACTGGAAATATTTTCAGAAAGATGGTAAAAGAATAAAAATAGTAACAATGTCATGTTTTTTTCTGCAATTCCTATATCACAAACTAATGAAATAAGTCAGTTTGCTGTTTAGGAAGTTATGGTTAAACAAACAGTATTCTATGCTGCCTGACCCGGAACTAAGTATAAAAACATCCGGAATAGTGAAGTGTGGCTGTCAGATTACAATGGAGTTATACAACATATTGCTGGACTCCTACTTTGGCAGAGACAGACTCTGTTTACTCAATGGACAACCTCAATTATGTTATAAATGTGGACAACATTAGCATTTAATCTTTGTGAGGCATCCCCTGTCTAGGCCAGCAATCAAGAAGACTGAATCCTCATCACTGGCACTGGAGAGGGATGTTCACTTGGAACAAAAATGGATACACCCAGTATTTCCAGATGCAGCTGTCTGCATCAAGCACAATTTCCCTTAAGAGCATACAGGGAACACAATCAGTCTGGGGTCCGAGTTTTTTCTATCTTTCTCCCTCCCTAGTAAGACTCCCCACTGGCACAGCTGTAGGGTTGAGTCCTTAGCTGAGTGTCCAAGCAAAGTCCTCAAGCACCCTCTCTGTGAAACCAGTACTTTGTGTCCCTGCTCCAAGTAGCTAATACACTCACACTTTGAGATTTGATTTACACACTCACACACACACACACACACACACACACACACACACACACACACACACACACACACACACACACATGGGAAAGGCTGGCACAGATTAACTAGCTATGCTCCCTTCTGCCTAGACTATAAAGTAGTTACACTGCCACCAGACACCCCAAAGCCAGCTACTCTAAGGCTCTTACAATGATACCCAGTTATACTGAGTGAAATTAATATTAATACAAATGGTAATGTTGATCAAACAGCCAAGCTTTCATGAGTGGCCACAGTGTCACCAATAGATATAAGTACTCTCAAAGGTTAAAAAATATTTTCTAAAGGACTAGCTACAATGAAAAGTTTAAATATATTTAATAATAAATAATAAAATAACATGAGCATGCTAAATATCTATTTACAATAAACACCAGAGTTTCGATAACGGGAAATATTAAAAATAACATAGGTGGACAGGTTCACACAGTTACAGAAAAGACAATACTTGACTAATCTCATTATATTTTCTGACTGATCTGATGGTTACTTATTAGAGCAAGACAAGATGAAGTAGCTGAGATATCCTTCTTTCTCAGGTTGCAAAACCAGAGTGCCGTAAGACTTCAGTCTCAGCTAGTATTAAAACATTATTTTAGTGATGAATTTCATAATGACATCACATATATCTGGTCATCTGATCTCTGGTTCAAATGCAACCCTCCTTGGCTAGAAGCTGTCAGGATTTATCACATATGTGTCAATAATACATGCACAGAGAGCCTTGCTAAGATCTGCTGCAGCCCCTAGAAGTCATAAAATTTTTCAAACCTCCACTCTTCCAGAGTAGCAATTAGTTCACCCCAATGAAAACACAGAAGGCTTCCTAATGCTTATTTTCCCAGACATTTAGTCTCTGGCTGCAATCAGAACTGTAAGATACAATATCCATTGCCTAAATTAAGAAATGAAATTACTTAATTTAGGCAATATCTATTGCCTAAATTAAGTAATTTAATTTCTTACTATTTTTCAAAGTCAGGTGGATTGAGATTAACCTCTTCTCTTCCAGTATCCTCTGTTAAAACATATACATTTAAACAGTTACTATAATACATGTATATTTCTTTTTCTGTTTAGTGGGGCAAACTATTGGTACATTTTTAACACAAGCAGCTTTACAAATACATTTTTTTTCAAAACAAGCAACTGTACAAATCAGTTTGATAAACAAATGACATAAAATTCTTTACAAAATTCCAGCTAGCTGTGCTGGCATATGTCACACATCCACTCTCCTATTTCTCCTGGCATAGCTGGCAATACCTCACATCATCACACTTTGAATGCAGTATTATAAAATATTTGATTTAGCTGGATGTAAGCCATCTTAGTTGTTAGTGTGCTATTATTTTTAATGTTATTTTTTGTAATGCGAAGGGACATACTTATTGGAACTGTAATAAAACTATCACTGAAGAATGCTCTGAAAAAGTATTAAGAAAGTGGTAATTTTTTATTTATTTAATAATATGAAGTAATTTTACACTGCTATTTTATATGATTACTAAAAGTAATTGAAGAATACAGCACAGAATTTGAAATTAAAGTGGAAAAAGGGAATAAGACTGATAGTAATTAGTGAAAAAAGCAAATACAATAGAGGAGGAAATGAAAATAAGGGAGCTGGGTAGAGAGCATTAGTTGTGGCAGGCAATGCAAGAAGATGTTGCAATTTTTTGACAGAAAAGCAGACTGTGAAGAGTGAACAACTTATGGGTAAAGAAAGGAAATTGATCCAATACGGGTCTGTAACCCACAGGTTGAAGACAAATGAAGTGCAACTACTCAGATGGAACGTTATGGTGAGTACATAACTTCTTTTATAGTTTGGGTTAAGTATGAGGTGAGAATTGGGGGTGGCCACGGTGGTGCAGCAGTTAGTGTTGCCACCTCACAGCAAGAGGTTCTCTGGTTCGATCCTCGGCTGGGATGCCTTCTGTGTGGAGTCTGCATGTCCTCCCTGTGGTCGCGTGGGTTTCCTCCGGATGCTCTGGTTTCCTCCCACATTCCAAAGACATGCTGTAGGTGGATTGGACACTCTAAAGTGGCCCTAGGTGTAAGTGCGTGCATGTGTGTGCCTTCTGTGGAAGGTTGGGCACCGGGCTGGCAGCTCGACACCGTAAAACTCCACTGCCAATCATGAGCAGACAGGTGATCCACTGTGCCGACCCCTAACTGGGAAAAGCCGAAAGAAGAAGTATAAGGTTCCAATTATAAACAGTAGGGAAAGTGGTGGAAAGAAAGAAAGAAGGAAGACAGTGTTAGAAATGGTATAATAACAGCAAAAATTGAGACTTTAAGGAAATTCTCAGTATAAAAGAGGATAATTGTTTCTTTAAATGTGAGAGGGAGGGGTAAAGGAAGAACCTAAATATAGAATGAGAGGGTTGAGAGGGTGGCCTGGGGTTGAGAGGGTGGCCTAATGGTTAAGGTGTTTGCCTTGCAAGCACAAGGTGCAGGGTTTGAGTCTCACAAGGGATAAATGGCTAGGCTTAAAATGGCTCGCAAAGGCAGTTAGCTTAGTACTAATCTGTGAACCTATGAACCTATGACATCATAAGGTGCTTACTTAAAAAAAGAATGGTGTTTTTAGATCTAGAAAGGAAGCGGGAAGATGTATGCATGCATTTTTTTGCATGATGTGCATTTAAATAATAGTTAAAACAGTTTAGGTGATGTAGAGTAAAAAGTCTATGTAGTCTTACAGAGAAAGGGTGCAAGAAGTAAAGATTACATTTGTTTAAAGTTAAAGGCATCATAGTAGAAAAAGCAAGGGAAACCACAGATGTCGCTGTAATTACACTGATAGCATTAACAAACAAATAAAGTTGTGGAAATGTTCATGGTGAAATCAAAAAGATTCAGAAGTAAAGCAGTATGAAATGATATGGGTTTCTGTGTACTTGGCGGAATACTGTATGAGGAGGCCACTTTAATACAGATACATCAGGTTGTAGAGCTAAATTATACAATGACCCCCCATTAATATTCAAAAACATTCACGCTGATTGGTCAGCGTGCATGTTGTTAATCAGAGTTATAGTAATGGAAAAAGGTCCGGTCACCCGGACTTTTTCCATTACTATAACTCTTTTTTTACAGCAACGGAGAATGCAAGATCTCCATTGCGTCACACTGTCTCGCTATGTTAAACAAGTTTAACATAGCGAGACAGCTTTAAAAAAAGCAACGGAGATTCTCCATTGCTTTTTAAAGTTGTCTCGCTATGTTAAACTCCTTTAACATAGCGAGACAGTTTGTAAAAAGCAACGGAGATCTTGCTTTCTCCGTTGCTTTTTTCAAAACTGTCTCGCTATGTTAAATGGGTTTAACATACCGATACAGCTTTAAAAAAAGCAACGGAGATTCTCTGTTTCTTTTTTTAAAGCTATCTCACTATGTTAAACCCATTTAACATAGCAAAACAGTTTGTAAAAAGCAACGGAGATCTTGCTTTCTCCGTTGCTTTTGCCCACAGCTCTGATGTACTGCATAGGCATGCGCAGTACATCAGAACTGCCGCAGAATACCAGACAGCTGCGGAAGGGCAGCAAGGAGGCATTGTACAATGCCATTATTTAAGAAAAGTAATTAGTTTTTTTCTTAAATAATGTCATTGTATAATAGCAAGACGCCTGGTGGGTAATGCTGGATTTACCCACGGTTGGCTTTGTTTGGCCACTCGGACTTCGCCCTTGTGACCAAACCACACCAACCGTGGGTAAATCCAGCATTACCCACACCCAGGCGTGGGTTATTGCTATATTAACAGATGTATAGTGATGGGATTAAGCGATGATAGAGTTAATGAGGATGTTTTATTTAATTAGTATTACAGTCATAGAAATGTGAATTTTGCTTAACTGTGTTGAAGATGTAAAACATTAATTATTTTTCTTTATTAAAGTGTGTTAAGTATATGTCAGAGGGAAAAGAATGGAAGGAACATTCATACAATGCTGTAATTAGTAGTGTGATTAATGAACATGACATGAGTAGAGGGGAAGGAAGGTATATGGGATTTCAAAATGTTTAATAGATAATGCAAGGTTTACACGAGTTAAAGGAATTTGTTATTGAACTGTTGTTTTCATTCTGCACTAGTATGGCTAGAGTTCACAAAAAAGAAACTGTAGAACTTTCTGTTTACAACAAGAACAGATGGGGGGCTGATGAACCAAAAGCAAGAGTGCTACTTAGTGCTAGAGCTCCTTCACAGTTACAGTTTTTTTATGATTTAATGGGGTGTAAGTGGGGCAGTGAGGTGAAGTGTGAGTGCCAAAGTTTTTGCAAGTATTAGGTGGACCTTTGCAGAGCAGCAAAGTTAGATTTTAATTGCTAGAATGGAAAGCAACTCTGAAATAAACCACTGAAAAATGATCCAGCAACTCGGGATCCAGCTCCATTGAGAATATGGGATGAAGTCTTGACTATGACCCAAACAATGAGGTATTTCAAGTTGCAATATATGTTTGGTAAGGTACATACCCATTGGAGAGTTATGTTCAATGACTGGCTGAATAAGGGAAGAATATAGAGGAACACCTCCCTGGATATTGAGGACATACCTTTTATAATTAATGTGAGAATGAAAAAAGATCTCTTACACTTAGTAATCAAAGGGCAGTCTGTTGTCAACAAAAGTGCCTAGGTATTTAAACACTATATTGACCTTAACCTGGGTTCCATTTATGTGATAATTAGTGAGAAAGAGCTATTTTCCAAATGTTACTGTACTACATTTTTGCAGTAAGTATAAGGCCATGGCCAGAACACCAGGTGCTGACTCTTTCTAGACCTTCTTGGAGAATATAATAGTCTGTTAAGGAATGATAATATAATAGTCTGTTAGGGAATGAATAATGACACCCAGTTTGCAGTGGTCTGTTAATTTTATCAGCTACAAACCCCAGATGTATGTATCCACATCAGTGTAGTTGATACAGAAAGAAGGGGACCCACCAGAGAGCCCTGAGGGGTCAACTAGAGATCAATGTATTACTTGACAAGGTACCACCAACTCTCAACCTCTATGTACATCAAACAGACAATTAACAAAATAAGCAATATAGGGGTTAATATTTAAGATGGTAAGTTTATCAACAGCACCTGTATAAAGAATCATATCAAATGCATTAGAAAGTTCAAGATAAGTGGAATGGATAAAATTGCGCTCATTGATAGCATCAGTCATAGCCTCAAATAAATCAGTGCAATTAGGCGAACTACACCTACCATACACAAAACTGTACTGCCTAGGACTGTGTTTGTAAGTTACCAGTTTTGTTGTTAATGAAACTGATTAAAATCCGCTCTTTGATTTTTACAGATAATACTAATGATAATTAGCATAATTAGCCTTATGCATAGTTCATTTGTTGCACTTTTGGTTCTCTGCTTCTTGATTGACATCTTAGCTAACGGCAGTCTCTCATTCACTGTTTCCACCAGTCAAATCCTACTAATATTGTCCAGTGGGGAAAATGCCTTCCAGAGCAATAGCATATCTTCCCTGTTAAAGGAACCACTGAATGGTAATTAACTATTGGACTGGAGTCCAGGAAAGTCCAGTTCATATGCTCAGGCTGCTGGATCACTTTACTTTGCATTTCTAAAATGTTTTATTAAATGTGAAGCCAAATATTTTTTGTGAAGTTAATGGGCCACCTCTGAAGCACTGTGGACAGAGGTTTAAAATGTTATGCCACCTCTCACCCTGAATCACAAGAGATAGTTTGTTAGAACTTTTTTGATGCCATTTAAATTTGCATAGCCTATCCAAACTCTCCCCATACCTGAACTTTTACTTCAGTGACTGTCATAACTGCTACCTTTTTAGCCTCACAGTTTATGATCCCTTGCTACTACTGCAAATAAGGCCTCATTTTTTAACTTCATGCTTACCCTCACTACTGATGTTCACCAGCAGATCCTAGGTTTACTGCCATGAAAAGGTACTGAACACATTTCACCTAATACTAAGGTCTTGAACAGGGTGCTTTCAGACTCCACATACATGGCCTACTCTGCTATGTAGAAGAAACACTTCTTCAGGTAGGACCCAAACTCATTTTCCACAGAAACATCTGCTAGGCATTCCTAGTTCATCCTTACTATGTGTTCTGATCTCCCAGGTCTGTCCAGCCTCTGTCATATCCATCTAGCCATCGTGCCACCTAGTGGTGATCAGTGGAAAGGTCAGGTCTCATGACCTTTGTATCCAGAACATGTTGTCTTATGTCTGATGACATGAGTACAATGTCAGTTATAGATCTTTGGACCAAGGTGCTCTGGTAAAATTATGAGATGCCTTTTGTTCTTTGAGTAAAAGGGAAATCCAGTAATGATTATCCACTTAAGTTCAGATCTGGAAAGCTATATCTTGCAGTCATGCCTCTCCAGGCATACATGAAAAAGCACTGCTGTGAAGTTGTTCTATCTCTCCGTTCATTCTTACAGATGGTTTCGGAGCCGATCCTCACCACCAAGTCGGCCTACTGCAAAGCTCGAGGTCTTCAGACAGCCTATCCCATGATGCACCTAGAGTTACCTTAGATCAAGTTTGCCTCTGCAATAGATCGGAGGTTCCTCGCATAACTCGGGCCAGTACAAAACTTTTTTCTTCAAATTTATTAAAATACTTAAAAAAAGATTTTTTCATATATTTATCTTTAGACTTAGCTCTTATAGCTTATTGTGTAGCTTCCCTTTCCTTGGTGTGCCTTTTTTCTTAACTAGTAGTTAGCTCTCTTGGCCTCGTTTTATTTTAGGCCTTGTTAAATCTTTACTGTAGTTTGAATAGTAGTTTATATAGTAGTTGTGGGCCTTTGAATAGTGACTTTTTTCTGTCACAGCTTTGAATATTTAGATATTTAGTCTTTAGAGTTTTAGATAAATAGTATAGAGAGAGTGTGTGTGTGCTTATTAGCCCATAGTTTTAAAAGGGCTTGTTTGATACTTTTTTGAGTGTGTCTAGTTCATTACAGTACCCTCTTGAGATTGTGTGTTCCAGTATGGCTGACCAGGATAAAGATAAACACCATAAATCAGGGTTTAAGAAATGCCCTAAATGTGGACAAAAAATGTCTGTCACTGACAGTCATGTGAATTGTGTTTACTGTTTGGGAGCATTGCACCTTCAGGAAAGTTGCTCCATTTGTCATTCTTTCTCTTCTACGGTTCTCCAGGAGAGAAATAGAAAGTTAATTGACAGAGGTTTAGTCAAACCATCCTTTCCAGAAGCTTTGATCAACCAGGACAGATCTAGCAAATCCTCAAAGTCTTCTAAGGATTCTGCTTAAAAAATCAAAAAAACCTTCAACATCAGTCCCACAGTCCTCGGAGCCGACTGTCTTGTCCTTTCAGTGCCTGTCCCCAGTTCTGGAACTGGTATCCGAAATGCCTAAGTCTCCACTCCTGCAATCTGTACCTCCTTCTATCCACTCATTTCGGTCTTTGATAAGCCTTTCTGATTTGGATGTGGATCATGTGGTGCAGAAGTTTTTACAGGCACCGGCCTTTGCTAAAATTTTATCGGCTCTGACCCAAATGGCTTCGGAACCGAAGACCCTTTTACCATCTACTACTTTTCCTCCTCTGAGCCATACCGGTCCTTTGGAGCCAGAGGAGTCGGGCTTGATGATTGTTGAGCCTTCAGAGCCGACGCCTGCTTCAGTGTCCTCGGCTCTGTTTACTCTGACGTCCTCGGCACTGACTGAAGAATCTAGGAGCCGACACTCTCTGGTCAGGTCCAGGGAGGATAGTCGTACAGACTTGTCAGTTCCGACTCTGCCTCTTGGGGCCTTGGCTTGGATAAGCTCGACTCCTACCTCTGGCTTGGAGCCCACTGTCCCGGTGCCGGGGGTATCGACGGTTTCCTTGGATCCATCGGTCCCTTCTCATCAGAGCAGAGGTGCCTTCAAAGTCTTTAGGAGAGTTATGTCTCCTAAGACATCTTTGACTTCAGGTCCGGCTGCCTCCTCCCCAAAAGTGCTTGTGTCTGCTTCTGCTTTACATATTCTTGCTAAGCGTAGAGAACCAGAGCCTCAGGAAGCAACATTGGGTGGTCCCTGCTCTTCTGAGACCTCACCAGAAGTCCCCACTGATGAGGTTCCCAGGAAGAGAATCTGTAAGAGGAAGCATTTAGATTCCATACAGGAGTGTCTCACATCTGATACCAACTTGGATGAATCAGAAGGGTCCCCACGGTCCCCCTTTGAGGATATCTCTTTTGCTGAGATATTAGAAATCCTTAGGCAGAGGGGTGACTGGCAGTCCAACAACCCTACTTGAAGACAAGTCGATTCTCCTGAAGGCTTTCGGGTCTCAGCTCTCCACCTCTTGGGTGTCTCTGCCCTTTGATGAGCTTATGCAGCTGGTCTCACGGAGGGCATGGGAGTCTCCGGACGCCATGGAGCCTATCCCTAGGAGGCTTAATAAATTTATTTCTGCCCCCAGGACAAATATTTTCTTACTAAAGGAGTGCCAGTTGATGCCATGGTGGTGGCAGCAGCCACCAAAAAGGAAATGTAGGAAACAACCTCCTCTATCCATCCTAACAGAGATTCTAGGATCATGGATAGATATGGGAAGCGCACGTACAGTTCAGTGACTTTTGCACTGCGTTCGCTCAACTATCTCACCCATTTTACTAGACTGCAAAGAGATCTCCTAAAAGAGCTCGGAGATACTCTTTAGGGTACAGTAGCTGCAGGAGCTTCAGATAAAGTTGCCACCTAGCTTGCTACCCTCAGTTCCATAGTAAACCTGTCCATGCACCTCATTTCATATGCAGCTGATGGAGCGAGCAGAGCAGCGGGAACAGGAATTGCTCTTAGGAGACACTCCTGGATGCGCTTATGTTCCTTCGCAGAGCCCTTTAAGCCATCCTTTGTCAACACCCCTTTTGATGGCTCGTCCCTTTTCGGGCCTAAAGTTAAGGAAACTTTGACCAGGTGTGAGCAGGAAGGAAAGACCCTGTCTGCTGTCGGAGTCCATTTTTCCACTTCTACCAGACCCTACCACAAGGGTCAAAGGGGAGGAAAGATGTGGTTCCGTAAAGCCCATGTAGTGAACCCCCCTCCAGGGGCAGAGGAGGGGCAATAATGGAAGATGCCGCCCTCGCAGCAGAGGGGGTCCACAAAACCAGGGTGACAGAGATCAGTTCTCTGGGAAGCCCTATCAGCGCTTCTGAAAGGAGGCCCGACTGTTCTACTCTGGAAGCAGTCGGGGGTTGCTTATCTTTGTATCCAGACGCCTGGCTCAAAATAACAAATGACAACTGGGTACAAAGTATACTTTCCAGAGGATATTTCATTCCTTTCATCACACCCCTCCACTGACAAGAAAAATCCCCGGACGTTTCACCTAGTTACAGGGAGGGAACAGGCAACAATAGAGGTCCGATTGTTGCTAAGAAAAAGTGTCATCCAACCAGTCCCAGCAGACTAGATAGGATCTGGAACTTACTCAAGATTCGTTTTAGTTCCAAAAAAGGCAGGGGACTGGAGACCTATTTTGGACCTCAGGAGACTAAACAAATCTGTCAAGAAAGAGAAGTTCCAGATGGTCGCGCTTCAGTCGATACTTCCCTTTTTAGGGAAAGACAATTGGATGTGCTCGATAGATCTTCAGGATGCGTACTGCCACATAAAAATGGCCAGACCATCCAGGGATCATCTGCGCTTCTGTCTGGGAGCCCTGCCCTTTGATTTCACTACAGCCCCCAGAGTGTTCACAAATGTATGGCAGTGGTCATGGTTCACCTGAGACATTTAGGATTCCAGGTGTTTTCATACCTAGATGATTGGTTCCTTACTGCCACCACCAGGCATAAACTTATACAAGCCAGGGACACCACTCTTTCACTCTGCAGTCATCTGGGCATTACAATAAACTCAGAAAAATCTGCCTTGTCGCCATTGCAACATATCGTTTTTATTGGAGCAGAATTGGACACCACCACCACCACCTTGAGACTTCCAGCAGAAAGAGTCTTAATACTCCGTCAGCAGGTCTACAATATCATATCCAAAAACAAGGCTCCAGCATCAGAGGTACTAAAATTGTTAGGCATGATGGCAGCCACAATATTAGCCATACCGTTGGGTCGCATGCACATGCAGATTCTGCAGTGGCTGTTGTTCTCTCAATGGTCTTACCAAGAGATCCCAATGTCTCATCTTACAATGATCACAAACACATGCAGAAAGGATCTTCATTGGTGGTTGACCTCACTTCATGTCACGATAGGTCATCCTTTTGTTCTACCCCCACCAGCGGCCACAGTGACCATGAACGCTTCTCTGATAGGATGGGGGGCATTTTCAGGGAAGAACAGCCCAAGGCACATGGACCGATCAGGAGACACATCTGCATATCAATGTCCTAGAGATGAGAGCAGTACTTTTAGTGTTGCAGTACTTCCAGGACTCTCTTCCTCTGGGTACAGTTGCGATTCAGACAGACAACATGTCAGTGGTCTGGTATATGAACAAACAAGGAGGAACCAGGTCCTACCCCCTTTGTCGCGAGGCTCTAAAAGTATGGCAATGGGCTACATCCACCCAGTGCTTTCTGTTAGCAACATACATCTCGGGGAAATTCAACGTGATAGCAGACAAGCTGAGCAGAGCAATTTTGTTGCCCCATGAGTGGTCCCTCAAGAAAGAAATAGCAGACAGGATATTCCGCAGGTGGGGCCAGCCTTGCTCCGCAGGTGGGGCCAGCCTTGCTGCGACCTTTTCACCAACCACATGAACATGAAATGCAGAAGCTACTTTGCCCTGATTCCCCCTCTGGGAGAAGCCCCAAGGGATGCACTCGTACATGATTGGCCTCCGGGTCTCCTCTATGCATTCCCACCAACTCCCTTGATACCCAAAGTACTACAGAAAGCAAAAGCTCTGGGAAGGACCATCATTCTAATAGCCCCTCACTGACCTCATCATATTTGGTTCCCCTTCCTTCAATTTCATCAGTTGGAGGACCCTTGGATTCTGGACCCAGTTCCAGATCTTCTGACACACTCGTTGGGGGAACTTCATCTCTCTCTTTAATCCCTGAAGCTGACAGCATGGCTGCTCCAATTCCCATCACAGCCAGGTTCCATAACCTTTCTAATGAGATGCAGCAAATTCTAATATCATCTCATAAATCCTCTACGAGGAAACTATACCTGAGCAAATGGAAAAAAAATTTCTATATGGGCCTCTCAAAACAACATTGATCCCTACCTAGCCCCTATGGCCTCTATACTAGAGTTTTTGACCATGATTTTCAACAAAGGAGCTGCAGCAGCAACAGTTCGGGTTCAGCTTGCTGCTATCTCTAACTTTCACTTTGGATTTGAAGGATTGAACATAATGTCACACAAACTATCCAGAGCTTTTCTCAAAGGGACTTTTTACCTCAGACCACCTGTGAAATCCCCGTATACCCTATAGAATCTAAATGTTATGCTTTCTCGCATTATTCTCCCTCCATTCAAACCAGCCTCCTCATGCAATTTGAAATATTTGTCATGGAAGATCTTTTTAGTAGCTCTCACTTCTGCCCGCAGAGTGTCAGAGCTTCAAGCCTTGTCCATTAAGCCTCCTTATTTGATATTCCATGCTGACAGAGTCTCACTACGAAATAATCCCTCCTTTTTGCCTAAAGTTTGTACTGAAGCTAACCTTAACCAAATTATTGATTTGCCAGTGTTCTTCCCCAATCGCTCCAACAACTTAGAGTATATGCTGAACAAGCTTGATGTTCATAGACAGCTCAGATTTTACTTGGATAGGACAAAAGAGTTTAGGAAATCAGAACAGCTTTTTGTTTCCTTTTCAGATTGCAGAAAAGGTATGCCAGTGGCAAAAACAACACTGTCTAAGCAGTTATCCGATTATATAACATTTGTTTATTCAGCTGCTAATATGCCCTTACAACGCAAAATTAAGGCTCATTCTACCAGAGAAGAGTCTACGTCCTCTGCTTTTTCTGCTAAACTCCCTATAGACAACATTTGTGCAGCAGCCACTTGGTCAAGACCTCATACCTTTATCACTCATTACAAAGTTGACAGGGCCTCCAGGGACAGGGCTTCCTTTGGGTCTACTGTCCTGAAAAAACATACTCCCATGAGCCACCTGAGATAGATGGTGCTTGGGATGCTACCCATCTGTAAGAATGAACATCGAGATAGAACAACTTCACATAAAGAAGTTATGTACTTACCATAATGTTCCATGTGAGTTGTTCATCTTGTCTTCATTCTTACTTCCCACCCTCCTACCCCTCCAGGGTTTTTTGAAGACCGAGATGCTAGATTTTTCCTGGTTGCTCAACCCTTCTCTGGCTTTCTGTTACAGAGTGATAGAATGACATATGGTATTATTATACGCAGCAAACAAGATCTGAGGTAACTCTAGGTGCATCATGAGATTGGGACTTGGCCTCGAGCTGTCTGAAGACCTCGAGCTTTGTAGTAGGCCAATTCGGAGCCGGGGATTGGCTCCGAACCCATCTGTAAGAATGAAGGTGAGATGAACAAAATACATGGAATGTTATCGTAAGTACATAACTTCTTTTTTCTAAGGTTTTCAAGAAGGCAAGTGAATCTGAACAGCCATTAGATGCATACAGCCAGATATCTGAGTTATTTTTCTTTTCTGCAGCTGACAGCCACTTTGAGGGCGCCCATTCTTCCCTATCAAAATGTCCAGCTGTATGGCACCATGTTGGGGGCTTGTGATTATCCACACATTTGCAGAAGGACTTTCCTAATGGTCATTGCTAGAATGAGACACAGAGAGAGAGAGAGAGAGAGAGAGAGAGAGAGAGAGAGAGAGAGAGAGAGAGAGAGAGAGAGAGAGAGAGAGATTCCATACTCAAATGACAAATCTGGTTCCAGAGCCCTCCCTGTGTGTACAACTATGACCAGCTATATCTAGCTGGCACTTTCCAACTTTCTGTAAAAGCTCTGGCTCATTCCCTGGCAGTGAAAAAGCATGCCATATACCAAGACTGTTGGGGCTGGTATAATAATTAGGGTGTCTGCCTCACAAACACAAGGTACAGAGTTTGGTTCTCACCTTTGTAGGGGAAATTGTTTAGGAATCACAGGTTGGTATAATGGTAAGGTGTTTACCTTACAGACACAAGGTGCAAGGTTTGATTCTTACATGGAGTAATCGGCTAAGATAAAAAAATGATCCACAAGGGCAGCTAGCCTAGTACTAATCTAGCTATGAAAAGCCATTTTCCATTTTTGGGTCATACTCCAACTTAATCCATCATGTTTCTGCTATCTACTTGACTGACATCACACCTGACTTTCACATTTCAACTTGCAGGTGATGAATGAATACACGACTGCTCCACACGTTTTTTTTTTTTCCAGGTTGAGCCTGACTGGACTAAATGTGCTACTCAGGTACAAGGCACTCACAAGTAAAACACCATGTCCAGGGCATGATTCCAGGGCTGTGTCCCAGTGTTCTAGTTTATTTGCTTCTTTATTGACTAAATGGCTAGCTGGATGGACTGATATGTGACCCTTCACAGTCACCACCTTGATAAATTATACAGTCAGTAGAATACAGTTTCATCATCATCATCATCTTCTTTCGGCTGTTCCCATTAGGGGTCACCACAGCGGATCATTTGTTTCCATTTCTTCCTGTCCTCTGCATCTTGCTCTGTCACACCAACCACCTGCATGTCCTCTCTCACCACATCCATAAATCTTATCTTAGGCCTTCCTCTTTTCCTGTTAGCTTGTAGCTTCATCCTTAGCATCTTTTTCCCAATATACTCAGCATCCCTCCTCAGCACATGTCCAAACCAATGTAATCTTGCCTCTCTGGCTTTGTTCCAAACCTTCCAACCTGGGCTGACCCTCTAATATACTTATTCCTAATCCTATCCACCCTCGTCACACCCAGTGCAAATCTTAACATTTTTAACTCTGCCACATCCAGCTCTAACTCCTGCCTTTTTGTCAATGCCACTGTTTCCAACCCATATAACATAGCTGGTTTCACTACCCTCTTGTAGACCTTCCCTTTCACTCTTACTGATACCCGTCTGTCACAAATCACTCCTGACACTGTTCTCCACCCACTCCATCCTGCCTGTACTCTCTTCTTCACCTCTCTTCCACACTCACCATTACTCTGAACTATTGATCCCAAGTATTTAAACTCATCCACTTTCACCACCTCTACTCCTTGCATCCTCACCATTCCTCTAGCCTCCCTCTCATTCAAAGACATATATTCTGTGTTAGTCCTGCTTACCTTCATTCCCCTTCTCTCTAGAGCATATCTCCATCTCTACAGGGTCTCCTCCACCTGTTCCCTACTCTCACTACAGATCACAATGTCATCTACAAACATCATAGTCCAAGGGGACTCCTATCTGAGCTCGTCCGTCAACCTGTCCATCACCACTGCAAATAAGAAAGGGCTCAAAGCTGATCTTTGATGTAATCCCACCTCCACCTTAAACGCATCCATCACTCCCACTGCAGACCTCACCGCTGCCACACTACCCTCGTACATATCGTGTACCACTCTTACATACTTCTCTGACACTCCCGACTTCCTCATACAATACCACAACTCCTCTCTAGGCATCCTGTTATATGCTTTCTCTAAGTCTACAAAAACACAATGCAACTCCTTCTGACCTTCTCTGTACTTCTCCATCAACACTATCAGAGCAAACATCGCATCTGTAGTGCTCTTTCCCAGCATGAAACCATACTGCTGATCATTAATCATCACGTCCCTTCTTAACCTAGCTTCCACTACTCTTTCTCATAACTTCATGCTGTGACTGATCAATTTAATCCCTCTGTAGTTACTACAGCTCCGCACATCACCCTTATACAGTTTGATCTTATAATAATAAAAGTATTGGCTAAAATAGGAAAACATATTTCAGTAGACAGTAATGCACTTCTATACTAATCATTATAAAGGAAAATAAAAAAATGAGGATTTGATTAATTTAAAGTAGTATGATAATGTTCAGATAAAGCCAAAGATAGATATTAATGTTCCGTTGTCAAAACGTATAACAGCACATAAAACCAAAAATAACACAGCGGAACAAAGCAACAGCCATGCCATTATAAAACAAGTTTAATGCATAAAAAGGTAAGTGCTTTCACAACAGCTTCATCAGACCTATAAAAATGTATCCCACAAGCACTTAATATATATTGGACATTCTTAATCCACAATCAGAAACAACCTATCAGAGCCATTAGCCCATTATGCAAATCAGAGGCACTCTACATAACACATATTAAAAGAAAAACAATATAGATAGAATATAATAAAAGCAACTTAGTATAGCAGACTAAAAATACATATAAATACTCATCAAACATAGAACATGGTCTTAAGTCCGTAATGGGTGGCCTCTCAAAATCAGTTTAAGGGGGACCTGCTCATTAAGTCCCCTACTATGGTCAGCCCTCAACCTGATAATCCATTTCACTTCCCTAGTTTCAGTATAGTTAACAACATCCCCTTCACGTAGGCTAGGTTGCACCATATCTGTGACTATGAACCTGAACCCATGGTCATCCCCTTCAGCCAAAACATGCTTGGAAAGGGTATTATTCAGTGAACAAACACAGATACTATAAAGGTGCTCTCTAATCATTTCCTTTAATCACCTGTCCATCTTGCCCACATAGAATGCTCTACAGATTACACAATAGCTCAAATAAACAACATGAGGGGTCAAGAAATCCACACTGATTTTAATATGGTGCAAATAGCCTGTATCAGGGTGTAGAAACTGAGCACTACTATCAATAAAACCACAGTAGTTACAATTCTCACATGGATTAGTCGAACCTCCAGACATAACAGTAGCAGGAACATCTGGTAAACTGCCGCCAAAAGTCAGTATAAACAAGGATTACAAGCTGTACACTACGTACTGTGTATCACCTACACAAAACAATGGACGAGTTCCAAATGAACGGTCTTGGAGTTATAGGCAATGTTTACCCCACTGTACAGTCCCAACACAGCAAAGACATCCTTGTGATCGAAGGTTTCCTCTATCATTGTGAGAGAAGTCAGCAAACTAAAAGGTACTGGGGGTGCAAATACAAAATCACAGGAAATTGTAGAGGTTAGGGCCATTACAACTGTTGTAGCCAATGGTGAACGGCTGGAAAAGTCAGTCCAGCAAAACCATGCAGGTGAACCCGGGGAAGTACAATGGTATATCGTGAGCTCTGATGTGAAGGATAGAGCCAGACTTAGTAGGGACAATCTGTGCCTAGTTGTAGACGACACCCTAGCTTCCACATCCCTGGCAACTATACATGAAGTCCCGAGTAGGAAAGCCTTGCTGCAACAGGTTAGCCATGTATGTTGGAAAGTGTTCCTAGCAGAAAGGGATGACACTCTAAATCTAAATACTATAAATTTCCAAAAGTTCCCTTTGAAGGCTGGTAGTTTCATTAGCAAAACATTGTCAGATATAGGCACTGGCACCACAGTGGTTCTGTTCAGTGCTATAAACAATGTATATGACCTCAGTAGAGCTACAATCTGGCTAATGGATGGGACCTTCTTTTGCAAGGGTGTGTGCTGCAGACAACTGTATAGTGTACATGGCCTAGTCAACTTTGGGAATTATAGTAAGGCCATTCCACTGGTGTATTGCCTAATGTCAAAAAAGTCACTCAAGGCATACAATTACATGTGGCATGTTATCTTTAACCTGTTGTCTGACAATAGGTTTGAACCATCTGTGAAGTATGTGCTCTCAGATTATGAAACTGCTGCCATGAAGAGTATTAGGTTGAATATCAATGGGGCTGTGTCTAAAGGCTGTCTTTTCCATTTCGGCCAAAACATATGGCGTAAGATACAACAGCTAGGATTGTGTACACTATACAATAGCAATATGTCCTTTCAGCTACATGTGAAGAGCCTTATAGCGCTAGCATTTTTGAATGAAAGGGATGTGATAGCAATGTTCCAGCAGTTGCGAGAAGTGTTTCCAGCACAGGGGACAGAGTTACTCTGTTACTTCTCCGAGTGGTACATTTATGGTTAACTAAGGAAGTTCAGTACTCATACCACCTCTATGATGCAGCTCCTTCCGTTGTTTCCAGTGTCATTCTGGAACATTTCCGAGTTAAACCAGCTCTTCCTACCTAGGAAGCAAAATAGCGTGGAAACCTGGCATAGGTGGTTGAAGTGTTTGCTCAGTGGTAGGGGTACTGCCCTAGCTGTATTGTTAAATGTTCTAACACGGGAACAGAACAGGGTTGACGAGTTTCGGAATCTGATGGCAACTGGTATCACCTCATCCCCAAAACAATGCCGGTTACTGAAAAGACATGCACAATTCAGGAATATTTTAGATAATCAGGAGTCCTACAGTAATCTTAACTTTGTGACAGCTATAGCCAAACTACTTAAACTGTGAATGTGGAACCATGTACTATCACATCTACATAGTGTATCTCCTGGTCATAGCTAGTGTTTATTACGCTGATAGCTCATCTGCTTGCACTAAGTTAATATTTTTGTAGGGATGAGTTGGTATTCGTCTTCTGCTTCTTTAGAAATGCTTGGAAATCAGCACATTCTCTGTTGCTGATAGCACTGTGCTGGCGTTGCTGATATGTCTTAGTTATGCATGTTACTTAGGTGTAGGTGGGGTGTGTGTCGGTGTTGTTATAATCTACGACTTGGGTGTCGGTGTATTGTTTTGTCAATGTTGTCCGTTGTTGGTGACGTGGCCTCGTCATTGTGCGTGTCATTGAAGCGGCAATTCGTTCATTTAACATGAACCTATATATATATATATATATATATATATATATATATATATATATATATATATATGTCTACTTGATATGGTCGACATTTCACAATGTCGAAATTCATATAGCCGAGACCATATCGATCATATCAAGTAGACCCATATATATATATATATATATATATATATATATATATATATATATATATATATATATATATATCAATTGAGAGGAAAACAAATCTTTTATGTTCTGTTATCTTAACATTTAATTTACAAGTATGGAAAATATTTACTTGGAAATATATTCACGGGGCATTTATTACACCTGATAAACTAGCCAAATTCAATTCACTTGATAAATCCATTTGTTGGAGATGTTCTTTAAACTGTAAAGCTGATTGGTCTCATATATTTTTTGATTGTATTAATATAAAAATTCTGGGAAGAAACGACTAATGTTAAGTTGTCTATCTCGCCTTCATTCTTGCTGGATGGGTTCGGAGCCGATCCTCGGCTCCAACTCAGCCTTCTACTAAAGCTCGAGGCCTCCCCATATCCCACAATGCTTGGCACTAGATACCCAGATCTCGTTTGCCGCTTCAGCTACGAGGTTATGTTTTTACTGGCTCAGGTCGTATTAATCCTTTTTTTTCTATTTTCAGCTAATATTTAACTGTATTTTTCTTAGAGTTAGATTGTCTTTACCTTGTAGTATAGTTATACTGTGTATCCCCTAGTTTGTCCCACTTAGGAAACTCGTTTTCTGTTAGAGAGTTTCTACCCCCCCCTTGTTTCTTCTCTATTAGTGGCTACCCCCCCCCCCCCGTTGTACTTATAGGAGTAGTGTTTAGCCTTCTAGTTTTTTGTATATTTTTATTGAGGTTGTTGTTGTTATAATTATTAAGTGTGAGTGATAGTGATAGCTTTTTTCTGCTTATTATTGTTAGCTTATCTAGTGCGGGCGTGTGAGTGTGTCTGTGTGCCTTGTTTAAGCACTAGTGTAATTTTTCTCTCTTTGGTATCCCCGGGCCAGTATGTCCAAGGATACCAAAGTTTCAGGCTTCAAGAAGTGTGACTTGTGCTGTCAGAAGTTGTCTCTGACAGACGGTCACACTTCTTGTGTTTATTGCTTTGGTTCCCTACACCTGCAGGACTCCTGCTCAGTCTGTCATGCCTTCAGCCCGAGAGTCCTGCAGGAGCGTAGGAACAAGCTTATCCTGAGAGGCCTACTCAAGCCAGAGGGATCCCCGGCGAAGCCTCAGTCGGGGAAATCCTCAAAGCCCGCCAAGCCGCCGGCTCCCAGTTCGGAGCCGTTGCCGGGCAGAGCATCTGCCTCCTCTTCGGCTCCAGCTGGAGCCGACACCTCTAGACCTCAATCGGCTCTGACTTTACTGTCGGAACCGTCATTGGGCCGAAAACGTTCTAGGTCCCCTTCCCTAGAATCAGTTCGCTCGGCTCCGAGATTACCATTGCTTCAGTCGGAATGAAGCCATAGGTCCCACTCCTCTTGGTCTTCCAGGTTATCTGACCATGACTTGGAGAGGGTGGTCAGTAGACTACTTAAATTGCAGGCCTTGGCCAAGATGTTAACCAGCCCTTCTCAACAGACTGTGGCTGTCCCAGTGTCTTCAGCAGTTCCTCCTCCGACTCCCCTTTTGTGTTTGGAGCCGGAGCTGGTTGGGGCTCAAATCTTGGAAACGTCGGAGTCGATGCCACACCTTTCAGCTCCTTCGTCGGCTCCGATCTCTTCATTGGTTCCTTCCTTGGAGGGATCTGGGTGCCGGGACTCCCTCATCGGCTCCGAGGGGGCGAGTGGCATCGGACTCTTGTCCAACCCCGTTCTTCCTCTCGAGGCTTCGGCACAGGTGAGCTTGGCCCCCGACATCGGCCTCGGAGCCGTCCCTCTTGGTGCTGGGAGGGATTCACGTCTCTTCGGAGTGGGGACCCTCTGCTCTGCCTGACAGGGGTGCCTTCGAGGTCATGAGGAGCGTGCTGACTCCTGTGTTGGCTCCTCGATCTGCCCCTTTGGCTCCTCTCCCCATGGTGCCTGCATCGGTCTCTGTCCACCATCCTGACCCCAAGCGTGGAGAACAGACACTCCAGGCCACCCCATTGGGCGTATCTTCCTCTTCCAAGGCCTCCCCTGATCATTCAGAGGAGCCCTCTTGGAAGAGAAAATATAAGAGGAAACATGTTGACTCCCTCGAGTCAGTCACGTCTGATACTGACTTGGAGGATTCGGAAGGGTCCCCAAGATCCCCCTCTGAGGATGTCTCCTTTTCAGACATCCTAGAGATCCTTAAGCAGAGGGGGAACTGGACTGCCCTTAACCCTTCTGAGGATGAGTTGGTGTACCTGGACGCATTTGGTTCTCGCCCTTCCACCTCCTGGGTGTCCCCACCCTTCGACCCACTCATGGAAGTGGTGGCTCGAAGGGCGTGGTCAGCCCTGGACACAGTGGAACCAACTCCCTGCAGGCCCACTAAGTTCATTACAGCCCCACCCGACAAACAATTTCTGACAAAAGGTGTCCCTGTTGATGCCATGGTTGTGGCAGCAGCCACTAAGAAGGAGTTGGCTAACCCTTCGGTGCCTGTCCATCCACCTAATAAAGAGTCTAGGACAATGGACAGGTAAGGGAAGCAGATGTTTTCTTCAGCAACCTTTTCCATGCGGTCGTTGAATTATCTGTGCCATTTCACCCGCCTTCAAAGGGATCTTCTCAAGGAACTGGGTGATACCCTTCAGGATCCATCAGCTGCGGGGGCTCAGGATAAGATTAACTCCCAGCTGGCGACCCTTAACTCTATCATCAACTCCTCCATGCAGCTCATTTCTTATGCAGCTGATGGGGTGAGTAGGGCCGCAGGTACAGGTGTGGCTTTGAGAAGACATGCCTGGATGTGGTTATGTAACTTTGCTGACCCCTTTAAGGCATCCTTCACCAATACCCTATTCAATGGTTTGGCTCTGTTTGTACCACAGGTGAAGGGTACCCTTACCAGGTGTGAGCAGGAAGGCAAGACTCTCTCTGCTGTGGGAGTCCATTTTTCTACTCCCTCTAGACCATACCCTAAAGGTCAGAAGAGTGGAAAAATGTGGTTTCGGAAACCCCAGGGAGTCATGCCTGACACATGTGGCGAGTTTCCCTCCAGGGGCAGAGGAGGGAGCAATAATAGATGCCGCCTGAGGGACAGAGGGGGTCCGCAAAATCAGGGTAGCAGAGAGTCTTTCTCTGACAAACCCTTTCAGCACCCCTGAGGGGCTGCCCGACTGTCCACCTTCGGAGGCAGTCGGGGGAAGATTGTCACTGTACCCAGAAGCCTGGCAACTCCTCACACAAGACAAATGGGTACGGTCCATCATATCCGAGGGTTACAAAATCCCCTTTGTCCACACCCCTGTACAAACAACCAGGTCCCTTCCAGATGTTCCACCCCGTCTAAGGGAACAAGCAGTGCTAGAAATTTCAAAACTGCTAAAAAAAAGGGCCATCCAGCCAGTCCCAGCAGACCAGCAAGGATCTGGGATTTACTCCAAGTTCTTTTTGGTACCAAAAAAGACAGGGGACTGGAGACCCATTTTGGATCTCAGCAGGTTAAACAAATCTGTTCAAAGAATGAAGTTCCGGATGGTCACGCTTCAGTCCATTCTACCTTTTTTGGGTCAGGACAATTGGATGTGCTCCATAGACCTTCAGGATGCGCATTACCATATCAAAATGGACAGATGCTCCAGAAGGTTTCTCCACTTCCGGCTGGGGGCCAGTCACTATCAGTTCAGAGCCCTGCCCTTTGGTCTCACCACAGCCCCCAGGGTGTTCACTAAATACATGGCAGTGGTTATGGCTCACCTGAGACAGTGAGGATTCCAAGTGTTTCCATATCTAGACGACTGGCTCCTTACTGCTTCCACCAGGCATCAGCTACTGTGAGCCATGGATTATACCATCCAAACCTGCTCCAAGCTAGGTATTTCAATAAATTTCGAAAAGTCTGCATCGTCGCCTTGTCAGTCTATAACCTTTATAGGCGCAAGATTAAATCCAAAAGAGCTGTCTGCAAAACTTCCTTTCGACAGAGTATCAGACATTCGCCGACGTGCAGGTCTTACTACAGTGCAAGAGGATTCAGACCAGATTTGTACTGAAAACTTTGGGTCTCATGGCAGCAGCAATCACATTACTTCCCCTGGCTCGTTTTCACATGCGGATTCTTCAGGGGATGCTTTTTACCCAATGGTCTTTTCAACAACTTCCGATGTCTCACAACATAATAATCACTCAATCATGTAAGGACCACCTGGCTTGGTGGATGGTCTCCCCTCTAGTACTTCAGGGCAGACCATTTGTTCTTCCTCCTCCTGTTGCCACGGTGACCACAGATGCCTCCCTGATCGGGTGGGGGGGCATTTTCAGGGCAGGACTGTCCAGGGCACTTGGCAACCTCTAGAGTACCACCTGCACATAAACGTCTTGGAGATGAGAGTGGTGCTTTTAGCATTGCAAGCTCTTCAGGACTCTCTACCCACCGGGACTATTGCAATTCAAACAGACAATATGTCTGTAGTGTGGTACATCAACAAGCAGGGCGGAACCAAGTCCTATCCCTTATGTCGAGAAGCACTCAGACTCTGGCAGTGGGCGATCTCCTCTCAACAGTTTCTGATAGCAATGCACATCCCTGGGAAGTCCAATGTCATAGCGGACAGGCTAAGCAGAGCTATTCTCATGCCTCATGAGTGGTCTCTCAATCAGTCAGTAGCGGACAAAATTTTCCACAGATGGGGTCAACCTTGCTGCGACATTTTCACAACTCCTCTCAACAGCAAGTGTGATGATTTCTTCACTCTCTCCCCCCTCCCCGGCCACTCCCCCAGAGATGCTCTAGTTCACGATTGGCCCTGGGGTCTTCTGTATGCATTCCCACCTTTTCCCCTAATTCCCAAACTAATTCAGAAGGTGACCGCATTGGGATCCAGGATGATCCTCATTGCCCCTTACTGGCCTCGACAAATTTGGTTCCCATTCCTGCATCGTCACCTGCTGGAGCAGCCTTGGAATCTGGACCCAGTGCCAGACCTCTTGGTCCATCAGTCGGGTGGGCTGCACCAATCCCTTCAGTCTCTCAACCTCACAGCTTGGTTGCTCCACTTCCAGCCTTAGCCAGGCTTCCACATATTTCTCAGCCGGTGCGTGAAATCTTCCTTTCTTCGCACAAATCTACTACCAGGAAGACTTATGCTAGTAAGTGGAAACGTTTCTCTTTCTGGGCAGAGGCTAGAAATATAGACCCCTTTACAGCCCCTGTCCATCACGTTCTAGATTTTTTAGCAGAACTTTTTCGAGTTGGTTCCTCGTCTGCCACCATTAGGGTTCAATTGGCTACTATCGCAAATTTCCACGCTGGCCTGTCAGAAACCAGCATCATGTCCCACAAACTTTGCAAGGCCTTTCTTAAAGGGACTATTTTACTTAGGCCTCTGGTCAGAGATCCCCCGCCTCCGTGGGATTTAAACCTGATATTAGCTTCCTTGATTCTCCCTCCTTTTGAATTGGCAGCCTCCTGTTCCTTAAAATTACTCTCCTGGAAGACTCTCTTTTTAGTAGCCATCACCTCAGCTAGGAGAGTTTCAGAACTTCAAGCCCTCTGTATTCGTCCTCCTTATCTTGTGTTTCACAAGGATAGAGTTTCACTCAGGACTAATCCTTCTTTTCTGCCCAAGATACCTTCCGAGAAAAACCTGAATCAGGCTATTGATCTACCTGTCTTTTTTCCTAACTATTCGAACAAAGCTGAACAAAAGTTACACCAATTGGATGTTCATAGGCAATTACGTTTTTATATGGATAGGACTAAACAAACAAGAAAATCGGACCAACTCTTCCTGTCCTATGCTGAGGGCAAACAGGGCCTGCCAGTTTCTAAAGTAACCTTATCCAGGTGGTTGGCCTCTATTATCACTTTGATTTATCAACTGAGACATAAAGAACTCCCTACAAAACCAAAAGCTCATTCCACCAGAGCATTAACTACTTCGGTAGCTTTTCAAGCAAGACTACCAATGGAATCTATTTGTGCTGCAGCCACATGGGCCACTCCTCATACTTTCATTTCACATTATAAGTTGGATATGGCCTGTAGGAGTCAAGCTGATTTTGGTTCCACTGTGCTCAAGCGTCTGTTCCGATGTGCCACCCAGGACTAAGGTGCTAGGGACGCTGTCCCATCCAGCAAGAATGAAGGCGAGATAGACAACTTAACATTAAGAAGTTATGTACCTACCATAATGTTCCATGTTAGTTGTCTTCTTCTCGCCTTCTTTCTTGCGTCTCACCCTCCATCCCCCTAGCCTGGACAGACCGAGAAGAGTCCCTTTTTGAGGCCTTCTTCCTCTGGCTGAGTCTTATCTGGGTTATGTCCTCCTCTGTTTTAGTACTGTAGGTAAACCTTGTAGTTTGGACAGGTGTCCTCTTCACAAGAACCTACTCTGGAAGAATTCTTGAGATTGATGGAAGAAACAGTGACATTAGAAATCAAGGTGAAGGAATCGAGAATTTCACCTAAAACATGGACAAACAATCCTTGGGAAACAATGTTAACTCTTATTGAGACATTAAAAATGAACCCTACATAATTAATGTGTAACTTTATTAATTGAATATTATAAATTTTTACTAATTTCATATATTTTATTAATTTTTTCCCTCCTTTGTTCAGGCCAATTATACATAGTGTATATAAAGGTTTAAAATACTTGTTTATTGATGACTGTATTGTTAAACATTATATTATTTGGAAAATAAAAAATTATTTGAAAAAAAAAAAAAAAAAAAAAAAGAAATTAGGTCTTCTATACCGCAACAACAAATATATACCTAAAAATCTAGACCTAAAAACAAAAAAAAACTTATCTTAATGCTGCTAGCAGGGGGCTTTGCTCACCTGCACCCCCCCCTTGGGGGGCTCCACCCCCCACAACCCCCGGAACTTAAATATACCAACTCTGAGATCGCACTACAGTGCGGAAGTGGAAATCTTTCCATTCCTCATTGTAGGGAGATGCCGGTACCCTATGGTCGACATTTCAAAATGTCGATCATATGGTCTCAGCCATATGAATGTCGACATTGTGAAATGTTGACCATTCGAAGGGGACCCATATATATATATATATATATATATATATATATATATATATATATATATATATATTTTTTTTTTAATTTTTTGTGGGCTAATGGCTCTGATAGGCTGTTTCTGATTGTGGATTAAAAATGTTCAATATATATTAAGTGCTTGTGGGATACATTTTTATAGGTCTGGTGAAGCTGTTGTGAAAGCGCTTACCTTTTTATGCATTAAACTTGATTTAAGCTGTTGCTTTGTTCCGCTGTTTTATTTTTGGTTTTATGTGCTAGTATGATAATGTGAAAAGAGACTACATAAAACATTTTTTACTTCTTCCAGGACCTTGTGTGATGGCTTGCAATGCTGGCAAAAACTGGCCTATTCATTTTGAAAGCACAGGAGTTGGACTTGCTGGGCTGAGTAAAATCCCTATGGCCCATGCCTTGGGAATCCCATTCAGCTCTCCATTCCCCAGCTAAATTCAGGTGGTAGGAAGAGGGTCAACTTTCTGGTCCTAGGGGATGGCATACCCTCTCCCTTCTATGAGCACTCCCTCCCCCTGTGATAGCTCCTCCAAATTGCGCCATTGCTGTCTCCTTAGGGGAAATGTGCTTGTCCATACCTAAGTTCCCATTGGCTGCCTTTTTTAATTTCTCCAAATCTTTTGGGTTTCTAATACCATGATGGGAATGGATCCCATTCTTAAGTGAAAATATGATTAAAGTTCATGAAATTAGTATTGTTTCAATATTTGATGTCAGCCAGAAGTGCTCTTTACAGCACCCGCAGTGTGCCCAGTAATGACTCCTTCTGCAGTTCTTATGGAGTTACATGTATTGGTAACATATCTAAGTACGATTGTAGATTCTTTTTTATAAGACCTGTTGCTCCTACTACTATTAGAACTGTCTGGGTAGATACCTCTCTTGGACAGTCATCTGAATGAAGAGGCTTGCCTTTTCTCTCACAGAAAGAAAGCTAACAAACCCTCCAAGAAAGTCAAAATAAGAACTTGCATGGGAATCCCCAACATGTGCAGTATAGTGTAGTCCTGAGTGGAAAAAAGGGCTTATAAAACAATAGATTTTGTCCTTTCTTCTCTCACCCTCTCTCTTTTCAAGGTTCACATTGCACTACAGTCCACAGCTCAGCTAAAAAGTGTTAAGTTGGGAAACTATAAAAATGTGCAAAATCATGTGACAAGCAGGTAGAATGGGAGACAGTCATTCATAGGTTCATAGGTAGGTACTAGGCTATCTGCCCTAGGGCATTTATAAGCCTAGCCAGAATGTTGGCTTTCGCCTCCCTTTTAGACTAGATTCCTGAGCCTCTGTCCAGCAGGGCCATAGAAGTGATCCCAGGAGTAAATTTACGATTACCCATCCACTCATCAAGATTTCCCTTGAAGAGAGTCAGCGAGGGGCTCTGTCTAACATGGACTGGGATTCTATTCCAGAGCGAGGGAAGCCTTTGGGATATGAATCTATCCCTCCAGCATGTCTTGTTTATTGTTGTGCTAAGGTTTAAATGCCTGGAGCATGTAGTTCTAATGGAATTAGTTTTCTTGAGGTGGAGCATGTCCAACAGTTCCGGGTTAGACATGGCCTTGAATGTCAGGCAGAGGTCACCCCTGAGTAGGCGGTAAGCAACTGAGTAGAGTTGGAGCTTCTTTAGTCGAGCTGCATAGGGCATCTGTTTGAGGCCCACCATCCTCTTGGTGATGTATTTTTGAGGTCTCTCCAGTTGTTGCAGGTGTCGGGTAAGGTACATCCCAAATGGGGCATTGTACTCAATTATGGGCCTGATGAGCGATGAGTAGAGGGGCACAATGACCTCTCTTGATCTAGATGTGAATCCTTTTGTGATTAGGTGAGCTATATAGAAGGTTTTTCTAACCACTTTGACAATGTGATTGTCGAAGGAGAGGCTACTATCTACTTGGGTCCCCAGATCCCTAATTACTTCTTCGGTATTTAGTGGATTACCTCCTATGTGGTAGTTTGTGGGCACTTTGTTTTTCCCAAAGGGGATGACTATGCACTTTTTGGCATTTAGCTTGAGGCCATGGTTCTGACACCAGGTATCCATTTCCGTAAGGCCCTTCTGGAGGATGCTTGTGTCAGCTGGAGAGTCTAGTATGGCTCCCAGTTTGCAATCGTCTGCGAACTTGGTAAGCCACAGTCCTCCCGTGTTTGCCTGTACCTCAGAGAAGTAAATACCGAACAAGAGGGGTCCCAGAACTGAGCCCTGTGGGATGCCACTTGTAACAAGTTTAGAGTCGGACATGGCACCCGCAACTCTGTCCATGTGAGTTCTATCCTTGAGCCAGTTTGCAACCCATCTTGTGACATATGGGTTAATATTTAAGCTAGTAAGCTTATTTATGATGCCAGAGTGGGGTATTGTGTCGAAGGCCTTTGCGAGGTCCAGGTAGGCTGTGTGGACTACCTTTCCCTCATCTATGGCTTTGGTAACTGCTTCGAAGAAGTCACCTAGGTTTAAGAGGCAAGATCTGCCTTTAACAAAGCCAAATTGGGTAGAGTCCAGTGTTTGGAGGTTCCCACTGTCTTTGTTTATGAGATCCATGATGATGCGCTCCATAGCCTTGCAGACCAGGCTAGTCAGGCTTATAGCGTGATAGTTCCCAGGATCCATTGTGGCGCCACCTTTGTGAAGTGGGATCACTGTTGCTCTACGCCATTCTTTAGGTACATAACCTGTGGTAAGGCTGAGTTGGAACAGTGAATTTATGTGAGTGTTTAGTTCATTTTGGAGCTCGTGTAAGACACAGCCTGGGATTCCATCCGGTCCCATTGATGCTGTGTTTTTTACTTTGGAGAGGGCTGCTTTCACCTGTGTGTCTGTGATGTCTGGGGGATTGCATTCTTCTGGGATAGACACTGGCTCTTTTGGGGGGGAAGGGGGGGTAAAGTTTGCACTGAACCTGTCCGCCAGGATGTTGGCAATGTCAGTGGGTTCAGTGTATTTTGTGCCATTTTGCACCAGCTCAGAGCATATCTGAGAGCTGCCACCCAGATTCTTGATGTAGCTAAAGAACGCCTTGTGATTATCTTTAGAGTCTTTGGTGATTTTTCTTTCGAAGCTAGCCTTTGATGATTTTATGAGGGATCGAAGTTTCTTGCTAGTAGTGATCAGGGATGCCTTCCCTTTTTGGGATTTTGCCTTTTCATATAATAGTTTCCTCCTTCTGTTGTATAGCTTATTTATGTCTGGGGTCCACCAGACTGGTCTTCTGTTTTTGGAGGAGTGAGTCTTGGTTTTACTTGGGATGGCACAATCCATGCATTCTTGTAGGTGCTCATAGAGTGCAGTTGTAAAGGATTCTGCGGTTTGGGTAGCATTTTCCATATGCCCGGGGGCTTTGAAACTTTCCACCTCGGTATTGAGAAGTGTGAAGTTTGCTTTTGAGAATTTTTTCACAGTGGTTTCCTTGGCTGGGGGTGGGGTCGGGATGTGGATCTCCATTGTGATTAGTTTATGGTCTGATCTTACCAATGAGGGGTTTACCTCTGGTATGGAACATTTAGCCCCCATGTTGGTGATGACCAAGTCCAATATGTTGCCCCCTCTTGTGGGAGTGGTAACCAGTTGTTCCAAGGCATTTGAGTTTATAAACTCAAGGAACCATTGGGCAAAAGAGTTGAGGCGTGAGTAGTTTTCCTAGTCAATGTTTGGGTAGTTGAAGTCCCCCAATATCATGGCGTTTGGTGAGACCTTCATATTTTCCAATGTTCTCAGGAATGCAGAGTGGGGGTCCTGAGTCAGGGTGGGTGATCTGTAGCAGGCTACAAACTGAAAAGCAGTTTTACCTACTGTTAGTTGCACATGGATGGTCTCCGCTGCCTCATGCAGTGCCACTAACCTGGAGATGTGGGTATCCTTGATGAAGATGGATACTCCCCCGCCTTTAGTATTTCGGTCCGAGTTCTGGGGCCGAAAAGTATGGTATGAGTTGAATCCTGGTAGTGCTGAGGTGCTCTCTAGAGCCTTGAACCAGGTTTCTGTTACTGCACAAATATCGATTTTCTCCGTACTGAGGAGTGCCTCGAGTGTGTGCATCTTGAGGTTTAGACTTCTGGCATTGAGTAGCATTACCCTTAGTTTTTTATTTCTGGTATTGTCTATGGAGGTGGGTTTGTCTTTTGAGCCTTGCCTAAAAAAGGCACTATGGGGGTGGCAAGAGCCTTAGCCAGTATTCGAAAGCCTAAGGGTGACAGGTACAAGCCATCCCTGGCGAAGCAAAGTGGCTTGTCGAGCATGTCATCCCAGGCTGACAGACACTGGATCCCCTTAGAATGACACCAATAAGTTAGCCAGTTGTTAAAATTGATCATTTTGTCTTTATACTGTGGCATCATTCTTGGTGAGGGTAAGATGCTACTCAGGGTCAGGGTCATACCGGCCTGGACTACATGATCAGAGAGCTCCTCTATGTCTCTTTTCATGTAGTCCAGGGAGGTACATCTCAGGTCATTTACACCAACATGGACAATGACAGAGTCATATTTGTACCTGCTGTGGAGTGACCTGAGTTCAGTGGCAGTTCAAGTGGAAAAAAAACACCCCTTTCAGTTGTCCAGAATGAAGAAGCTCAACTTTTGTTTCACAAAAAGCAAGTTAACAAACATTCTAATTAGGTCCAGGTAGGCAACTCACTTGGCAATCCTCACAAAATGCAATGTAGTGTACTGTTGTCTGAAGTGCAAAAAAAAGGCTTGTACAGCAGTAGATTTCTTTTCACTTCTGTTCTCTCTGTTTTCAGGGTATGCACTGTAGGTTGGTCCACAGCTAAGCCAGAAGAAGTACCAAGCTCTGAAACCATTAAAATGTAAAAAATATAGATGGTTTCAGGCAAAATGTGATATTACCCTCTGATACAGTCATCTAGAATGAAGAAGTTTGTCTCTTACTTTCACAAAAAGGTAAGCTAACAAACCATTAAGGCAGGTTCAAGTAGACAACTTGGTACTTATGTCTTACTGAATGTTTGATATGAGTAACTCGTGCTTGTAAATGTATATACTTCTTAAATGGGTATGAAATCTAGTTCATGAAAATGTAAAATGATTAAATGACTTTTGACACCCAGGTAGCTGCACTGTGTACTTTTGTTTTATTTTTTCTACAATTTGTTTTTTAAGTACAGACGGAAGCATGCATTTCCTAGTTTTGCTCTTTTTACTACTGTGGTTATTAGATTATTCTCCCTCAGTTCCTTAGAGATGAGCAGCCTATGTGTCTATCTGCACTATAAGAGTAATAATTTCCAGAGGCAAAACTGTCATTTAAGTGGCTTGTTTCAATATTAATTTAAAATGCTGTGACAGAAGAAGAAGACAAGTGAACTACCTTGCCTCTGTGGTACAGAGAGACGGAGCCCCGATTGTCATCCATATAACCTGCATTCAGTTAATAGCCCTGACAATGGAGCAGTCAGGCAGGGAAGGGGAGTAGTGAAAAGGTGTGGACTACTCACCTCTCCTGGTCTTTAGGTAGGGTTCTTGTACTCAGGGTAACCCTCATGGAGAGGGAGAGGGAAAGACACTTTCCATACTTTAGGCATGGTGTGAAGCCTCGTGAAAGGACAAGACCTTTGCACAAATGAGAGGACATACTTTGCAGATGACCCATTGCATGACCCTACTCACATGTTACACCATGATGTGCATGTCAGTAGTTTGGGGCTGAAAAATATGAAAATAAATCACAAACCACACCTAGTGGTTGTCTGAATGATGACATCTCCCAGTTGGCCCTGGGATAAAAGACTAGAAGGGGACTAATGATTGATAGGAAGTTGGAGTAAAGTGAAGAAAAAAGGGAAAAAAAGCAAACAAGCTTTCAAATGAACTGTGACTAATTTCATTATACATGTGTGAATCTTTAGAATACAAAAGAAGGCTGGCAGTATTGAGGTCATATATGATGCATAGAACAGCAGTGCATCAATTCTTATTCCTAACATTCAATCAAATGCATTACTTAGCTATTCAGCCTTCAAAAATCTGCTTTTATTTAATAAACAATGTAATAAAAATACTACAAAATGATCAAGAGAGCAGACATACCATGCTGTCATCGAGTTAGTAGGCAGCCATGTAAGACCCATTTAAATATATAGACAAGCACTCCTTAGAGATAAGAATGATCTTATTAAGACACTCAGTTTAGAGGTCATATAAATTCATAGCTTAACTATCAAATTCAAGCTGATTTAGAGTTTAAATATAATTTTTCATTCCTTGATGGATAACTGTTTCCCCTTTTTTGAGACTATTATTTTAAATACCTTTATTAAATTATCTCTTAAGACATAGACAAAAATATATTAACAGAAAAGAAAACAAATCATATTCACATTGTTCCTTTTGCATACATTATGCATCATATATCTTTTCTTTTTTGGTAATTATTATCAGCTCAACATTACATAAATTACTTAATTCCTGCATTCCCTTAAAACTCACTCCTCTTCCTGAACATTATTCCCAGAATTTCCATTTCTTTCTATGCCATTTGTTCCTTCCCTTTCCAAAGATTCCTTTTCTTTCTCTCTTTCATAGCTTTCAATACTTCAAATACAGTTGGTTTAGACTTTGATTTCCATTATAGTAATTGTTTTGGCAGCTAACAGGATTAAATTTAATAAGGCCTCACTATGTCTAGGCAATCCAGATCAAAAATTAAATCCTTAGTTAAAACTGTTTGTTCAACAAATATTTCTGACAGAGTTCTCTGTACAGAATTTTTAAAATCTGCGAACTCATTAAACTTTCAAAACACAAGTTCCCAGATATCTGTTTCTTCACCATCAGACCTCCAACATTTGATATCTATTTAAGAAAAAATTCAATGAATTCTGTTTGGGGTGTATAAATATCTATGCAGACACTTCCAAGAAAAGATCCTAAACCTTTTATACTATGACGCATAAACAGTCTCACCTTTGTAAGCCTTAGTGAAACATATTAATGTCTGAAAAAAGTAAAATACCTTCCCTGTGGGTATTATGATGTTGAGAAAGTGCATTTTATTATGAGCTTCTCATGGACCATGATCAGAGCTCCGTATTCTTCTGTTAAGTGCAAACTTGCAGTTTTAAAAGTACCGTATTTTATTTTTTCTGTTACCTAATTGTTTCACTGAATAGTGTGCTGTGTGTCTCTCTGTAGTTAGTTCTCCAGCCACCCTCCCTGTTCTTGTCTTGGTGTTAGTGTTGGTGGCTCTGGAATTGCCCGCCCCTCCTGTAAGTCTGTATTTGAACACTCCTCCTGGGTCCATTTCATTTGCTCACTTAACCAAGTACAGTGAGATCATATTCTGAGTCTAGTGTTCACTTTACTTAATACAGAGAGAAGATTTGAGAAGACCAACCCACTTAGGTTCTTCCTTCCTCTCTCCTTGCACTTTACTAACCCCCCAAAAAACTGCACTTTATTCATCTGCTTTTACTGCATTTGTGTTTCCTCCTACTTTATTTTGCTTTTGCCTCTTCTTAAAAGTATTCAATTTTATTTATTCTGCTGCATTTATTACTGCTTGTTAGTAGCCTGATTAAATTGTAACTGTTATTCTAAGTCTTTTGGTTTAAGCACTTGGGCTTCATACCAGTTGTTTTACATTAAGAAGGTTTGTGGTCTGTACTGTTGTGGCAGGGCAGGTAGCTTACATCCTGCTAAGCTGGGAATTGCTGATTGAAGGCTCAGTGTCTGCCATTCTAAAAGTGTATTAGTTATGGGTTAAGCACTTGGGCTTCAGGCCAGTTATTCTACATTAAGGAGGTTTGTGGTCTGCACTCTTGTGGGAGGAGAGGCAGGATTCTGCCCTTCTGAGCTGGGAATTCCTGGTCACAGGCTTATTGTGCTTGCTTATTTGAACTGTTTCTTTCTGAAATTGGTGCACCTTGTTGCTGTAGCATAGATCAGATTCAGGCCTGCTTAATCTAGCTTTGTTTGTATAACTTGACCACTGATCCAGGCCATCTTTTTTGGAAAAGGTTACCCTGCACCCTAGTGGCAGGAGTGTGCAGTTAGAACTTGTCTGATTGAAGACTGCTGGAACAAGGTTTAGTTTTTAGCTTTTTTTCTGGTTAATTGGGTAACTTGTTTAAATCAGTTTGTTCATTTTCTATTGTTTTATATATATACAAAAAATGCACTTTATTCATCTGCTTTTACAGTATTTGTGTTTCTTCCTACTTATTGTTAGGGGCATTGACTACAACTCTGATCTGAGATATATATATAACAATAAGTATCATTTTCTGTGCATTTAAAGTGTTTTTTTGATTGTATCTGCTTTATTTTCTGAAAAAAAAAATACTTGTTTCCTGCCTTTCTAAGCTAGTATAGTCCAGTTTTCAGGTTAGTGCTGAATTCAGAGCTGTGTTACAAGTCTCTCTGTTTGCCCATACCTTACTTGGATAGAAGGAAGTTTCTCTGTTCATCTGTGAGAGAGGGGAGCTTTGAGCAGCCTATCCTTCCCTGGAGGAGTGGTTTCAGCCCAGAAATTAGTAGTCTATTGGCCATTTTGGGCTAATTTCTATCTCTTTCATTTCCCTGATATAAAAAACGCATTTGCCCGGTTTTGTGCTCTGGGCAGCACCGGTTAGCTGTGGTATAACTATTCCCGGCTCCAAAAAGTCTCCTCTTCAAATTTTCCCATGAAACTAGACAAACTTTCAACTTAAGCACTCAAACCATCCATTTCTCAGCCCGGCACTTGCTCAAAACTCACAGCAAGTACTTATAAACCCTAGCACTAGACCCCCCTATACTGTACAGAAGGACAAGGCTCTCTATTCGATCTTACCAGCCAATCAGTAAAACAGTTCACTGTACCTATCCATGCATGTCCAAAGGGCAGTTTCAGGTGTACTCTCCAGTCCAACTAGTGAATCTGGGCATTTTGAGGCAATGTTACAACTGCCTCGTGTACACAGACAACCCTATCCTCCTACCACCAAACACTAATACATGTGAGAGATGCAATTATACAACCAAACTGGAGGCTAAGCTCTCTCAACCCAAGACTGGATCAGACAGTCAAGAGGAGAAGGAAAATACTTGCATCACACCACCAGTCTCACATAGACCCATTAAACCAGCACCGGCAAAAAACACACATAAATACACGAAAACATACTCAGAGGCTCTAAATAAAAATCTGCAAAAGCAACAGAGACCTCCAAATCAGACATACAAGCAACCTCCATCACCCCAACACAAACCAAGAAACACATACTTCACAAAACCAGTGTGCCATGCAATCACAGCCCTTAAGGCAAAATAATATACCCAACACACTAGTAATAGGTGACTCTATAGTCAGGCACACAGACATCCCGCTCACTAGGCTGAACAAGGAGAAGGTTACTGTTAGCTGCCTGTCAGGTGCCAGGATCCGCCACATAACACTAGCACTCAGGTCACTCCAGAACAAGTACAAATATGACTCTTTCATTGTCCATGTTTGTGTGAATGACCTGAGCCATACCTCCCTGGACTACATGAAAAGAGACATGGAAAAGCTCTCTGATCACTTAGCCCAGGCCTGTATGGCCCTGACCCTGAGTAGCATTCTGGCCTCACCAAGAATGATACCACGGTATAAAGAAAAAATTATCAATTTCAACAATTGGCTAAGTTTCTGGTGTCATTCAAAGGGGATCCAGTGTCTGTCCACCTGGGATGACATGCTTGACAAGCCACGCTGCTTCGCTAGAGATGGCTTGCACCTGTCACCGTTATGCTTTCGAATACTGGCTAAGGCTCTTGCCACCCCCATAGTGCCTTTTTTAGGCAAGCCTCAAAAGACAAACCTACCACCATAAATAGCACAAGTAACAAAAACTGAGGGTAATGCTACTCAATGCCAGAAGTCTAAACCTCAAAATGCACGCACTCGAGGCATTCCTCAGTATGGAGAAAATCAATATATGTGCAGTAACAGAAACCTGGTTTAAGGCTCCAGAGAGCATCCCAGCACTACCAGGCTACAACTCATACCATACATTTTGGCCATAGAACTTACACCAAAATACAAAAGGCGGGGGCGTATCATACTCATCAAGGATACCCACACCTCCAGGTTAGTGGCACAGCAGGATGCTTCATAGATCATCCATCTGCAACTAACAATGGGCAAAACTGCAATTCAAGTTGTAGCTTGCTACAGATCACCCACCATGTCCCAGGACCCCCATTCCACGTTTCTGGAAACACTGGGAAACATAAAGGTCCTACCAAATACCCTAATATTGGGTGATTTCAATTACCAAACATTAACTGGGAGCACTAGTCAAGTACTAACTCCCTTGCCCAACATTTCCTAGAATTTATAAATTGAAACGCCCTAGATCAACTGGTCAACACTCCCACTGGAGGTGACAACATATTGGACCTGATCATCACCAACATGGGCGACCGGTGTTCCACAACGGAGGTCAACCCCTCGCTGGTTAGATCTGACCATAAACAAATCACTTTGGATATCCACATTCCGCCCCCACCCTCGGACAAGAAAACCACTGTGAAAAACTTTTGAAAAGCAAACTTCACATTACTTAAGACGGAGGTGGAAAGTTTCAAATCCCCCATGCTAAAGGATAACACTGTCCAAGCTACAAAATCCTTTACTAATGCATTCTATGGGCACCTACAAGAATGCATGGATCATGCTATCCCAAGCAAAACCAAGACTCACTCTTCCAAGAAAAGGAAACCAGTCTGATGAACCCTTGCCATAGACAAGTTATACAATAGAAGTAGGAAACTAGTACAGAAAAGAGTAAAATCCCAAGAAGGGAAGACATCCCTGATCAGTATCAGCAAGGAACTATGATCCTTCATAAAATCATCCAAGGCTAGCTTTGAAAGAAAAATTGCCAAGGACTCCAAAGATAACCACAAGGCATTCTTTAGCTATGTCAAGAATCCAACTGGCAATGTTCAGATTTGCTTGGAGTTAGTGCAGAATGGCACAAAATACACTGAACCGACCAATATCACCAACATTCTGGCAGACAGGTTCAGTGCAAACTTCACCTCCCCCCTCACTCCCAAAAGGGCCCATAACCATACCAGAAGAATATAGAACCCCTGAAATCACAGACACTCAGGTTAAAACAGCCCTCTCCAAAGCTAAAAACACAGCATCAGTAGGACCAGATGGTGAACTAACCCCTCACCTAAACACACTGTTCAAACTCAGCCTCTCCACAGGCTACGTACCCAAAGAGTGGCGCACAGCAATGGTTATTCTACTCCACAAAGGTGGAGCCACAACAGACCCCAGGAACTATTGCCCTATAAGCCTGACTAGCTTGGTCTGCAAAGCTATGGAGCGCATCATCATGGAACTCATTAACAGAGACATTGGGAACCTCCAAACACTGGACCCTACCCAGTTCGGCTTTGTTAAGGGCAGAGCATGCCTCCTAAACCTGGTGGACTTCTTTGAGACAGTTACCAAGGCTATAGACAAGAGAAAGGTGGTACACACAGCCTACCTAGACCTTGCAAAGGCCTTCAACACCATTCCCCATTCTGGTATTATAGACAAGCTCACCAGCCTGAACATAAAGCCCTACATCACAAGATGGGTTGCCAATTGGCTCACGGATGGAACCCGCATGGTGAGTGTTGCGGGAGCTAGGTCCGACTCTAAACCGGTTACAAGTGGCATTCCCCAGGGCTCAGTCCTAGGACCCCTCCTGTTCAGCATATACTTCTCAGAGGTACAGGCAAGCACAGGAGGACTATGGTTGACCAAGTTCGCAGATGGCGTCAAACTAGGGGCTATAACTGACTCTCCAGCTGACATAGACATCCTCCAAAAGGGTCTCACTGAGACAGATACCTGGTGTCAAAATCAGGGCCTCAAGCTAAATGGCAAAAAGTACATAGTCATCCCCTTTGGAAAAAACAAAATACCCACAAACTACCACATAGGTGGTAGTCCCCTAAATACGGAAGACATAATAAGAGATCTGGGGACCCAAGTAGATAGTAATCACTCCTTTGATAATCACATTGCCAAAGTGGTTAGAAAATCCTTCTATGCGGCCCACCTAATCACAAAAGGGTTCACATCCAGATAAAAAGAGGTCGTTGTGCCCCTCTACTCATCACTCATCAGACCCATCATAGAGTACAACACCCCATTTGGGATGTACCTTACAAGACACCTGCAACAGCTGGAAAGACCACAGAAGTACCTCACCGAGAGGATCACTGGTCTCAAACAGATGCCCTATACAGCTCAACTAAAGAAACTCCATCTCTACTTGGTTGCATACCGCCTACTCAGAGGTGATCTCTGCCTGACATACAAGGCCATGTCCAACCAAGAATTGATGGACAAGCTCCACCTAAAGAAAACCATATCCCCTCAAGCCACACTTTACACTTTGCATGTAAAAAATCTATTGTAAAAACCATATTCTATTTTTATAACCTATTGTTAACAAAGATCTCTTTCGTGCTTCTATACTTCTTCATGCCTGTGTACAAGAACCCTAAAAACTATGTATAAAAATATATATAACTGTATAATTAGTTAGTGTTGTTATTACACATCATTTTGAATAAAGTGGTAAAAAGAGAACCAGAAAAAGAAAAAATAATAAGAACAAATGTATGATGATGGAAACAAAATATATACTTAAATTACAACTGATTTAAAACCAACTGGTAGAATAAAATAAAATAAAATTAGTCATGTAAACAATGTGGCAATTTTCTAAGTTCCAGTGCACTTTTAATTGAACAGTAGTAGTTTAGCCCAGGCTTCCTAAAAGAGTTCAGCTTTAATTGCTACATGAGTTCATGTTTCTCCAGAATATTTGGGATGTCTCCTTCAAGATCACCCATGTCTAAGTGATCCAGGATCTGGAACTTAAAACCTGTGTGTCTTTTATGAAGAGAAAGGTGTTTGGCTAGTGTATTATTTTTATATCCAGAGCAGATTTCTGACAGATGACATGAAATCCTACGCTTGAGTTTATTTACAGTCTTGCCCACATAGAATGTATTACATTTATTGCACTGTGCCCTGTAAATTACTTTTGTAGTGTTACAGTCACCCCCTGCACTGATCTTAATGATTTTCTTTAAATAAGGGCAATAAAGACTATCACCTTGCTGTATAAATATACAAAATGTACAATTACTTTTATGTCTTTTAGTGTTTCTCTCATATGGTCTAGGTTTAAAGTCAACAAAACTTCTAATGTTCCTGGCCTTCCTTGTACACAATGCTCCCTCACAATTATTGTATAACAGCAGCTATGGAGTCTTTTTTAAGAAACATAGTCAAGGTACACAGGCACAACTGCAAAAGTTAAGCAAGCTCATTAATCTTGTACTGGACTTCAATTTTTTTACTTTCAATGGCAAACACTACAAACAAAAAACTGGTATAGCAATGGAGGCTGCCATGGCTCCCAGCATAGCTAACATAACCCTGGGCAAGTGGGAGGAGGACTTTGTGTTAAACAATACAGTCTACATGCAGCATATCACATGCTATTTACATTTTATCGACAACATCTTTATTGTGTGGGAAGGTGACACCTTACAGCTTGGAGATTTTATCACTTACCTCAATCAAACAACCGCCTTCTTGAAATTTACCTCTTGCCATAGCTATACTTCAACCAGTTTCTTAGATATGCAGCTTTCCAAGGACACCAACAATAACAGAATCACCACTGATCTATTCAGAAGCCGCAGTGGTGCAGCGGTAGCGTTATTGCCTCATAGCAAGAGGTTCTCCCGTTCGATTCTCGGCTGGAGCGCCTTCTGTGTGGAGTCTGCATGTCCTCCCCGCGGTCGAGTGGCATTCAAAAGACATGCGCAGAATGGGTGTGCCTTCGTTGAAGGTTGGGCATCGAGCTGGCACCTCGGCACTCGTAAAAAATTTACTGCCAATCATTAGCGGACCGGAGTTCCACTGTGGCGACCCCTAACTGGGAAAAGCCTAAAGAAAAACAACCACTGATCTATTCAGAAAACCAATGAAGGTTAACTTATTACTCCACAGTAAAAGTCTACATCCTAGAAAAAACAAGTATAATGTAGTGAAGTCCCAAGGCTATAGATTAGCTAGAATTACCACAGAGATGGAATCATTTTTGAGAAACCTGAACAACTTAGAGAATGATTTTCTAGTGAGAGGCTATGAAAGTCAGATGTTAAAAAACATCCTGGAGCCCATTATAAAAATGAAAAGGGTTGAAGCACCTTCACTCAACCTCCCCAGTAGGAGAATGTTAAGAAATTCCACAGAGAATAACAAATGCAAAAATAGCTGCATCCTGACATACACTTTGGATTATCACAGTATCAAAAATGTTATTGATGAAAACTGGGACATTGTCACAGGAAACCTTTTTCTGATTAACATCTTAGGTGAAGCCCCATCCTTTGTTTATAAGAAGGCCAGGAACATTAGAAGTTTTGTTGAATTTAAACCAAGACCATATGAGAGAAACACTATAAAATGTGAAACTAATTGTACATTTTGTATATTTATACAGCAAGGTGATAGTTTTTATTGCCCTTATTTAAAGAAAATCATTAAGACCAGTGCAGGGGATGATTGGAACACTACAAAAGTAATTTACAAGGCACAGTGCAATGAATGCGATGCATTCTATGTGGGCAAGACTGTAAATAAACTCAAGCATAGGATTTCATGTCATCTGTCAGAAATCCACTCTGGATCTAAAAATAATGCACTAGACAAACACCTTTCTCTTCATGAAAGACACAAGTTCCAGATCCTGGATCACATATACATGGGTAAAGCTGAACTTTTTTAGGTGGCCTTGACTAAACTACTACTGTTCAAGTAAAAGTGTTCTGGAACTTAGAAAATTGCCACATTGTTTACAAGACTAATTTTATTTTATTTTATTTTATTCTACCAGTTGGTTTTAAATACCATTTTAAATCAGTTGTAATTTAAGTGTATATTTTGTTTCCATCATCATACATGTTTTCTTCTTTTTTACTGGTTCTCTTTTTTTTCCACTTTATTCAAAATGATGTGTAATAACAATACTAACTAATTATACAATTATATATATTTTTATAGATAGTGTTTAGGGTTCTTGTACACAGACCTGAAGAAGTCTAGAAGGACGAAAGCGATCTTTGTTAACAACAGGTTATGAAAATAGAATATGATTTTTACAATTGATTTTTTACATGCAAAGTGTATATGTCTATATTTATATATATTTTTTGATTGCCAAATGGACTAAGGTTGATATATTTCCAGCCATGTAGCATATTGTCTTGGATAAAATCACAGACTTAATAATCTACTTAATAATCTGGTTAAATAAGAGGTACCACATCATGATAAATTTTATTTAAAATACATAAGGGTTATATTATTATGACAGCTTCTAATTAGGGCAGGATCAGCTTGAATGTGACACTGATGGGGTAAGGGATGTGAATTTAACATGTGTACCAATAACACTTTGTTTTACAGCACAATAAACCACTCCCTTGCCTGATAAAAAGTATATATATATATATATATATTTAGAAAGCTTGTGAGGAAACTATTACTCTATTTTTGTTTTACTTGGATCACTTGTTTGTGTACTTAAAGGATTTTCAACTAGAAACAGACTGCTTGCCTTGCTTGGATTACTTTCGAATACTTAGTAATTCTGTACAATTATATATTTTTTAATTATTATTTTTTTTTTACTTAAAATGAGTTTGTTTGCTACTTCTACTACTATTGTCTGATCTGATTAATATACAGTGATTAACTAGAGATATATGGACTGAAAATCTTCCACACAGAGAAGTTTCTTACACTGTTTTGTTTTTGGACCCACTACACTTGTTTAGTGGGTTGTTTTGAGGCTTCAGGGACACCACAGAGATTACTTGATTTTTACAACTTTCGGCTCCTGTTTTCTATAATTCCTTCCTTCTTAAAAATTCTTTTAACTCATTGAATAGTTGAAAATCTTGCCACCAAAACTAGCTGTTATACCTTAGATAGAAAGTCAAAAACTTTATTGGTTCAAAAGCTTTAACGTGTGACCACAGGCTCTATGGATCAGCAACAACAACAAGAATTATTTCAGCAATAATGATCAGAATCAAACTGGATTATTCAGGATGCAAAAATGACTGCATTATAAGAAACCATACTTCACTGAAAATATATACCTTCAAATGGCAGCTGTCCAATACAGCAAATAAACTAATGTAATGCATGGATATGTATATAAGACAATATATTTCCACTTACTCAAAGAACCTAATGAATGAAGTTGTTCTTTCCCATGATGTTGTGGAAAAAAGCTTGTCTTTTCTTTTTTGACTATATACTTATCAAATTCCTGATCATTTCCTTTTACCAGCCATCATCCTTTTTCATGTACACTAATTTGATCTTGTCTTTCTTTCCCTTAAACATAACAGCAAATCCCACAAACTTTAATGTCTTGTATAGATTCCTGGAAGTTGTGTCTAAATAATTTAGCCACTTTTCTGTGAATTCCCTGGGATTTTTTAATTTTTTCCCCTCCATGATTTTTTTCTCTGTTTTTCACATTGCCTCCATTCACAGTTTCCATAATTGGATGATATAATCTTCTACGCCCAATAGCACTTTCTTTCCATAGGGATTCTTGCCCATCCACATTTCATAGATTTACTGTAGATCATGGCTTTCATGGTCAGAATTTTCCTTACTACAGCACACTATAAGAGTAGATATGGAATACCTGGTATCTACTTGTGTAATGCCAAGTAGACTGAAGTCTATTCAGTCAAGAATAATAAATGGAATGGACTTTCAAAGAAGGTCATTTTATGTGGTGAAGGGCAAAGCAACTATAACCCTATGTAGGGTGTGGTGCCCCTATATCCCTTAGTGATACAACTACTGCTGACATCAGCATGTCTTGGTTGAGTTAGGCATCTTTTAATGGAAACCTCTTTAGTCTTTAGCCTCTGGAAAGGATTAACATGATAGCAAACCTTCCAGACTATGGATTCTGTATTGTGCTAAGCCTTTCTGAATCTCAATGACTTTTTAACAGCACAGCACTATCTACTTATTCTGTTTGCACAGTAGACAGGGACAGCAACAATATTTCGCACAGAAGAGATTTTAAAGAACATGCTGTTATGTAACATTGCCATCAAAAGACAAGAAAAGAACAGCGCTTTGCACTTTGACTAATAAAGTATACACAGCACTATCCACCTTATTGTATTTGCACAAAGGACAGTGACATCAGCACTGCTTTGTACAATAGAGATGGTAGGGAAAAATCTCAGTAAAATAAGCAGTGCTTTGCATAGTAAATATTAAATCCCACGGAAGAGGAAACATACTTTTCTGAATGAAGCTGTGATGTTTTGAATTGCATGTTCTCATAATCAGAAAGCAAGATACAGCATTTTAAAATGTCTGCAAAAAACAACATATGACACTAACCTGTTGATTTAAGAAAAAAAAAACATTGGCCAGATTCAATAACAAAAAAACAGAGCCAGCATACAGTGTTACAGGATTTATTGTAATGAAAATTAAATCATTACAAAGTAAAAAACAAACCTGTTTCGGCAGGAACAAACACAGCCTTCCTCAGTGTTATTTACATTCATTGTGGTGAACAGAGATATATATATATATATATACACACACACTCATCATTAATCAAATTGGTTCAATCAAAGATTTTCATGTAGACCAGGTGGGAATAATCCCCCCAGTTTAATTATCCACTTTTTTTCTTTGGTGTTTAGAATGGAATGCAACCCAGTTTTGTTATGCTTGTTGCCAACAATTCTATCAATTATAATAAAAGTAAATTTGTCAGAAGCATGTGCTAAATGGTGTTTATACAATGCATTGTTCTGTCTCTTGTTTTTAATGTTGCTGATGTGTTCAGAAATCCTGATTTTTAGTGGTCTGGATGTTTGTCCTACATAAAATGAACCACAGTGGCAGGTAGCCAAATAAATAACCCAGTCAGTACTGCAGTTTGCAAAGAACCTAAGATCATAAACTACTGGGCAATTTCTACTGGAGAATTGTTTGGACTTATTAATCTTGTCACAGTTTATGCAGTGTCCACAAGGGTAACAGCCTATCAGTGGGTCCCCTGTCAGTGTTGTTTGAATAACATTGGGGTCATCATTCCTATTCACATGTTTGAAATGACTGAAAAAAGAACCCAAATTTTTACCTTTAGTTTAGGTGTACATTAACTGTACATGATATGTATTAAAGAACATTCCTACCACATTGTTGTGCTTTCTATCACTCAGAAAGATTGCACTAAGTGTATATAGATTCATAGGTTCATTGGTAGGTACTACGCTATCGGCCCAAGGGCCTAAGTAAGCCTAGCCAACAAGGTTCCCTGGCTTACACCACCCAAGAAAGTCAATTTCCTGTGCCCCTGTCAAGCAGAGCCACAGAAGAGATCCCCGGGGTGTATTTCCTATTTCCCATCCACTCATCTAGATTTTTCTTGAAGAATGCTAATGAGGAACTTTGCTTGACATAGATGGGTAGCTTGTTCCAGAGTACAGGAAGTCTCTGGAACAGGAATCTATCCCTCCAGCATGTCCTTTTTATTGTGGTGACAAGGTTTAGGTCCCTAGAGCATGTAGCTTGGAGGGATTGGGATTTCTTTAGGTGTAAACATGTCCAACAGCTCTGGGTTTAACATAGCTTTATATGTTAGGCAGATATCTCCTCGAAGTAGGCGATATACTACAGAATAAAGCTGGAGTTTTTTGAGATGGTCAGTGTAGGGCATCTGTTTGTGGCCAGTAATCCTCTTTGTGAGGTACTTCTGTGGCCTTTCCAGCTGCTGCATTTGTCTTGTGAGGTACATTCCAAAAGGGGCGTTGTACTCTATAATGAACCTAATGAGTGACGAGTAGAGAGGACCAATGACCTCTTTTTTCCTGGATGAGAACCCTTTTGTGATGAGGTGTGCCACACAGAAGGATTTCCTGACTATTGTGGCGATGTGATTATCAAAGGAGAGACTACTGTCCACCTGGGTCCCAAGGTCTCTTATCACACATTCGGCATTAAGTAGACTGCCCTTTATGTGGTAGTTCATGGGTACAAAGTTTTTACCAAAGGGGATGACAATGCACTTTTTGGCATTGAGCTTGAGGCCATGCCTTTGACACCAGGCATCTGTCTGAGTGAGGCCCTTCTGTAGGATGTCCACATCATTTGGGGACTTGACTATGGCTCCTAGTTTGCAGTCATCTGCGAACTTCATTAGCTAGAGGCCTTCTGTGTTAGCCTGTACTTCAAAGAAGTAGATACCAAACAGAAGAGGTCCCAGGACTGAACCCTGTGGTACTCCACATGCCACTGGTTTGAAGTCAGATTTGGAGTCTGCAACTTTTACAGTCTGGGTTCTGTCAGTGAGCCAGTTAGCAACCCATCTTGTGACATAGGGATTTATACCTAGTTCAGTGAGTTTAGCTATAATTCCAGAATGGGGGACGGTGTCGAAAGCCTTGGCGAGGTCAAGATAGGCTGTGTGAACCACCTTACCCTCATCTACGGCTTTGGTGACTGCCTCAAAGAAGTCGAGAAGGCATGATCTGCCTTTCACAAACCCGAACTGGGTGGGGTCCAGAGTTTGGAGGTTACCAATGTCTTTGTTTATGAGTTCCATGATGATGCATTCCATAGCCTTGCTGTGTGCCATTCAGTGGGCACAAAGCCTGATGTGAGACTATGATTGAACATGGTGCTTAGGTGGGGAGCCAGTTCGTTCTGAAGTTCATGTAAAATGCAGCCTGGGATGTTGTCCGTTCCCATGGATGCTGTGTTTTTGGTTTTAGAGAGTGCAGCTTTTACCTGCATAGATGTGATTACAGGGACTCATTCTTCCTGTATAGATATGGGCCCATTAGGGGGTGAGAGGTAGGTAAAGTTAGCACTGAGCCTATCTGCCAGGATGTTAGCAATATCAGTTGGTTCTGTAATTTTCATGCCGTTGTGCTGTAACTCAGAACAGATCTGTGTGTTGCCACTGAGATTCTTGACATAGCTATAGAAGGCTTTGTGGTTGCCCTTAGTATCAGTAGTGATTTTGTTTTGGCAGCTAGCTTTGGAGGATCTTATAAGGGATCTCAGCTTCTTACTGAGGCTGACCAGGGAGGTCCTCCACTCATGGGATTTTACTCTCTTTTGCAACAGTTTCTTCCTTCTGTTGTACAGTTTATTTATGGCAGGGGACCACCAGATTGGCTTCCTGTTTTTGGAGAATAGCGTCTTGGTTCTGTTTGGATTAGCACGATCCATGCACTCGAGTAAGTGCTTATAGAGTGCATTTATGTAGGATTCAGCAGTCGTAACTGTATTGTCCATCTGCATGGGTGTCATGACATTCGCCATTTCTGTCTTAAGAAGCATGAAGTTGGCTTTGGAGAAATATTTTACCGTGGTTTCCTTAATGGTGGGTGGGGGCAGGATGCGGATATCTAGGGTGATTAGCTTATGGTCGGATCTGACCAACGAGGAGTTGACTTCAGGTGTGGAACACCAGTCACTCATGTTGGTAATGACAAGGTCTAAGATATTGTTGCCCAGGTGGTGGTGTGGATAAGTTGATCCAGGGCATTGGAATTTATGAATTCCAGAAAGCATTGAGCGAAGGAGTTGGTACATGAGTAGTTTTCCCAGTTAATGGTGGGGTAGTTGAAATCGCCCATTATTAGTGTGTTTGGTTGAACCCTAATATTTTCCAGTATATCTAGAAAAGAGGAGTGGGAATCCTGGGGCATGGTGGGGGATCTGTAGAAAGCTACAATTTGGATTGCAGTTTTGCCCAGAGTTAGTTGCACTTGGATAACCTTGGATGCATTATGCTGTGCAACTAGCCTGGATGTGTGGATATCCTTAATGAATATGGACACACCTCCACCTTTGGTGTTAGGGTCCAGGTTAGATGGCTGGAAAGTGTGGTATGAGTTATAGCCTGGTAATGTAGGGGTGCTCTCTACAGCCTTGAATTTGGTCTCAATCACTGCAGCGATATTGATGTTCTCCATTTTAAGGAGTGCCTTGAGTGAGTGCATTTTGAGATTTAGACTTCTAGCATTGAGTAACATTGCCCTCAGTTTTTGCTTGCCTATTCCTGTTACGGTGGTGAATTTTTCATTTGAACCTTTCCTAAAAAAGGCACTATAGGGATGGCAAGACCCTTAGCCAGTATCCAGAATCCCAGGGGCGACAGGTGCAGGCCATTTCTGGCAAAGCATCGTGGTCTGTCGACCATGCTGTCCCAAGCAGACATATACTGGATCCCCTTAGAATGCCACCAGAAGCTTAGCCAATTGTTGAAGTCAGTCATTTTGTTCTTGTACTGCGGTATCATTCTGGGCGATGGCAGGATGTCACTTAGGGCTAGGATCATACCTGCCTGGACTACAAGATTGGAGAGCTCTTCCATGTCTCTTTTCATGTAGTCCAGGGAGGTACGTCTCAGGTCATTCACACCAACATGGACAATGACAGAGACATATTTGTACTTGTGGAGTGACCTGAGTGCATGGGTTATGTGGCGGATCCTGTCACCCGACAGGCAGCTGACAGTAACCTTCTCCTTGTTTAGCCTGGTGAGTGGGACATCAGTGTGCCTGACTATAGAGTCACCTATGACAAGTGTGTTGGGTATGTTGTTTTGCCTTAAGGGCTGTGGTTTATTGGCACTCTGAGTCTGTGGGCTATGTGTCATTTGGGTTGTGTTGGGGGGGTGGAGGTTGCTTGCGTTTCTGCTTTGGAGGTCTCTGTTGCTTGAGCAGATTATTATTGAGAGCCTCTGTGAATGTTTTTGTGTTTATATGTGTGGATTTTGGTGGTGTGGGTTTAGTGGGATTATGTGATGAGTGTGGTGTGGTGCAAGTGTTTACCTTCTCCTCTTGAGTGTCAAGTTCAGTCTTGGTTGGAGAGAGCTTTACCTCCAGTTTGGCTAGATAAGTGCATCTCTCACAGGTTGTGGTGTTGGGTGGTAGGAGGAGAGGGTTGTCTGTGTACATGATGCAATTGCTACATTGCCCCAAGATGCCCAGATTCATCAGATAGACAGGAAAGAACACTGGGAGCCGACCTTTGGACATGTGTGAATAAAAAAACTACTTTCCTCTAGACAAGTGAGGAAAGTGAGTATAAGAGCTGTTTTTCTCTAAGCAAGTGAGGAAAGTAAGTACAAAAACTGTTTTTCTCTAGGTAAAGAGGAAGGTTCAGTGCTGTAGTAATTTGTAGCTTATTTAGTGCTAACAACAAGTTCTGAACAAGTGCTGAGCACGAATAAACTAATCGTATGGTACAGACCATAAACTGTATCTGAACAAGTGCTGAGCACGAATAAACTAATCGTATGGTACAGACCATAAACTAATCTCACTGGAAATCCACATCCCGCCCCCACCCCCAGCACAAAAGACCACAGTGAGGAACTTCTCAAAAGCTGACTTCACACTCCTTAAGACTGAAGTGGTATCCTTCAAGGCCCCTGGACCAGTGGAAACCACAGCCCACACCGCTGAATCCTTTATAAATGCCTTCTAGGGACACCTTCAAGAATGCATGGATCATGCAGTCCCAAATAAAACCAAGACCCTTTCCCCCAAAGGCAGGCGTCCTGTCTGGTGGACCCCAGCCATAAACAAACTTTACAACAGGAGGAGGAAGCTACTACAGGACAGAGCAAAATCCCAAAAAAGGAAGGCATCTCTGATCAGTACTAGCAAAAAACTACGATCACTCATAAAATCATCCAAGGCCAACTTTGAGAGAAAAATCGCAAAAGACACTAAAGATAATCACAAGGCCTTCTTTAGTTATGTTAGAAACCTGGGTGGAAACTCCCAGATATGCTCAGAGTTAGTTCAAAATGACAAAAAATACACTGAACCCACAGATATTGCCAACATACTGGCAGACAGGTTCAGTGCAAATCCCCCCCCGCCAAAAGGGGAAATATCTCTAGCCCAGCTGAATGTAGCCTCTCTGACATCACAGATGTCCAGGTGAGAGCCACCCTCTCCAAAGCTAAAAACACAGCATCAATGGGACCGGACAGTGTCCCGGGTTGCGTGCTGCATGAACTCCAAGAGGAACTTAACTTGCACATAAGGCTGCTGTTTAATCTTAGCCTTACTACAGGATACGTACCCAAAGAATGGCATACAGCAACAGTGGTTCTACTCCACAAGGGAGGTGCTTCTACGGACCCTGGAAATTACCGCCCCATAAGCTTGACGAGCCTGGTCTGCAAAGCTATGGAGAGGATCATTATGGAACTCATAAACAAGAACATTGGGGACCTGCAGACACTTGATCCTACCCAATTCGGTTTTGTTAAGGGCAGATCCTGCCTTTTAAATCTGGTCGACTTTTTCGAAACAGTCACTAAGGCCATTGATGAGGGTAAGGCAGTTCACACAGCCTACCTTGACCTTGCAAAGGCCTTCGACACAATACCCCACTCGGGCATCATAGACAAGCTCACCAGCTTAAATGTAAACCCATATGTCATAAGATGGGTTGCAAACTGGCTAAAGGACAGAACCCACAAGGTCAGAATTGCTGGAGCCATGTCAGACTCTAAGCCAGTCACAAGTGGTGTCCCACAGGGCTCGGTCCTCGGACCCCTCTTGTTCGGCATTTATTTTTCAGAAGTACAAGCAAACATAGGAGGATTGTGGCTGACAAAGTTAGCAGATGACTGCAAGCTGGGCGCCATAATTGATACTCCAGTGGACACTAGCATCCTTCAGAAAGGCCTCACAGAAATGGATAACTGGTGCCAGAGCCATGGCCTTAAACTGAATGCCAAAAAATGTATAGTCATACCCTTTGGGAAAAACAAAGTACCCACAAACTACCACATAGGTGGTAATCCATTAATTACGGAAGAAGTAATCAGGGACCTAGGGACCCAAGTTGACAGTGACCTCTCATTTGACACCCACATTGCCAAGGTGGTTAGGAAGACCTTCTATATTGCCCACCTTATCATGAAAGGATTCACATCTAGATCAAGAGAGGTCATTGTGCCCCTATACTCTTCCCTTATCAGGCCCATGATTGAGTACAGTGCCCCATTTGGTATGTACCTTACCCGGCACCTGCAGCAGTTAGAAAGACCCCAGAAGTACCTCACCAAGAGGATCAAGGGTCTCAAACATATGTCATATGCTGCCAGACTAAAGAAACTCCAGCTCTATTCAGTCGCATACCGCCTACTTAGAGGAGATCTATGCCTGACGTACAAGGCCATGTCCAATCCGGAATTAATGGACATGCTCCACCTGAAAAAATCCAAATCCACCAGAGCCACGAGAGTGAGAGACTTGAACCTCAACACAAAAATAAATAGGACATGCTGGAGGGACAGATTCATAACCCAGAGGCTCCCTACACTCTGGAACAGAATCCCAGTCCATGTTAGGCAGAGCCCCTCACTGACTCTCTTCAAGAGAACTCTTGACGAGTGGATGGGAGATCGTAGGTTTACCCCGGGGGTCATCTCTGTGTCACTACTAGACAGAGGCACAGTATACTAAACCCTAAATGGGCACAGTATTATCATTCCAAGGGGTGGCGGAAGCCACACACACTCTGGCTAGGCTTATAAATGCCCTAGGGCAGATACCCTAGTATGAACCTATGAACCTATAAGCAAATCCAAGTGCTAAAACTAAGAATCTGTACCTGGATCTTGTGGTAGATAGGCTTCCTAGTGCTTACCACTCCCACTGATAAGCTAGAATGCTTCCCTCCAACACAGAAAGGCTTGGGAGGCTCAGAAACTTACAAACAGTCCTGGATATAGCAAATCTGTATCTGGACTAGACTAGTTACAGGAAAGTGTGAAACAAGTGCAAATGTGGACTTTTAAACCAGAAAGTTGAAATAGATGGAAAAACTGCCCAAACGGCCAATAAACTACAATTTCTGGGCCAGAAACCAGTATTGTGGTAGACAGACTACATAATGCTTACCACTCCCACTCATAAGCTAGAAGGCTTTCCTCCAACACAGAAAGGCTTGGGGGGCTCAGAAGCTTACAAGAGACACAGACCACAATATTCAATGAAACAATTAAATAGACAAAAAAATAAAAAAAATTCTCCAAAGCCAACTTCATGCTTCTTAAGACAGAAGTGGCGAACTTCATGACACCCATGCAGCTGAACACTTACAGTTACAACTGCTGAATCCTACACAAATGCACCGTATAAGCATTTACAGGAGTGCATGGATCGTGCTATCCCAAATAGAACCGACACTATCCTCCAAAAAAAAGGAAGCCAATCTGGTGGTCTCCTGCCATAAACAAACTCTACACAGAAGAAAGAAACTGTTGCAAAGGAGAGTAAAATCCCATGAGTGGAGGAGCTCCCTGGTCAGCCTCAGTTAGAAGCTGAGATCCCTTATAAGATCCTTCAAAGCTAGCTAAGAAAACAAGATCACCACTGATTCTAAGGACAATCACAAAGGATTCTATAGCTATGTCAAGAATCTCAATGGCAACACCCAGAAATGCAAAGTTACAGCAAAATGGCAAAAAAATAACAGAACCAACTGATATTGCCAACATCCTGGCAGATAGGTTCAGTGCTAACTTTATCCCCCTCTCACTCCTAAAGGGCCCATATCTATACAGGAAGAATGCAGAGTCCCTGTAATCACAACTACACAGGTAAAAGCAGCACTCTCTAAAACCAAAAACACAGCATCCATGGGATTGGACAACATCCCAGGCTGCGTTTTACATGAACTTCAGAACGAACTGGCTCCCCACCTAAGCACCATGTTCAATCATAGCCTCACATCAGGCTTTGTGTCCACTGAATGGCACACAGCAAAAGTTATCCCACTACACAAAGGGGGAACCACCACTGATCCTGGGAACTATCGCCCAATTAGCCTGACGAGCCTGGTCTGCAAGGCCATGGAATGTATCATCATGGAATTCAAAAACAAAGACATTGGCAACCTCCAAACTCTGGACACCACCAAGTTCGGGTTTGTGAAAGGCAGATCATGCCTTCTGAACCTGGTCGACTTCTTTGAGGCAGTCCCCAAAGCCGTATACGAGAGTAAGGTGGTTCACACAGCCTATCTTGACCTCGCCAAGGCTTTCAACACCATCTCCCATTCTGGAATTATAGCTAAACTCACTAAACTAGGTATAAATCCCTATGTCATAAGATGGGTTGCCAAGTGGCGCACTGACAGAACCCAGACTGTAAAAGCTGCAGACTCCAAATCTGACTTCAAACCAGTGACAAGTGGAGTACCACAGGGTTCAGTCCTGGGACCTCTCCTGTTTGGTATCTACTTTTCTGAAGTACAGGCTAACACAGAAGGCCTCTGGCTAACGAAGTTCACAGATGACTGCAAACTAGGAGCTATATTCAAGTCCCCAAATGATGTGGACATCCTACAGTAGGGCCTCACTGAGACAGATGCCTGGTGTCAGAGCCATGGCCTCAAGCTCAGTGACAAAAAGTGCATTGTTAACCCCTCTGGTAAAAACTCTGTACCCATGAACTACCACATAGGCGTCAGTCTTCTTAACGCTGAATGTGTGATAAGAGACCTTGGGACCCAGGTGGACAGTAGTCTCTTCTTTGATAATCACATTGCCACAGTAGTCAGGAAATCCTTCTATGTGGCACACCTCATCACAAAAGGGTTCTCATCCAGGAAAAAAAAGGTCATTGTTCCTCTCTACTCGACACTTATTAGACTCATTATAGAATACAACTCCCCTTTTGGAATGTACCTCACAAGACATCTGCAGCAGCTGGAAAGGCCACAAAAGTACCTCACAGAGAGGATTACTGGCCTCAAACAGATGCCCTACACTGACCATCTCAAAAAACTCCAGCTTTACTCTGTAGCATATCGCCTACTCCGAGGTGATCTCTGCCTAACATATAAAGCTATGTCAAACTCAGAGCTGTTGGACATGCTACACCTAAAGAAATCCCAATCCATCAGAACTACATGCTCTAGGACCTAAACCTTTCCACCAGAATAAACAGGACATGCTGGAGGGATAGATTCCTATCCCAGAGACTTTCCATAGTCTGGAGCAAGCTACCCATCTATGTCAAGCAAAGTTCCTCATTAACACTCTTCAAGAAAAATCTTGATGAGTGGATGCGAAATAGCAAATACACCCTGGGGATCACTTCTGTGTCTCTGCTTGACAGCGGCACAGGAAATTAACTTTCTTGGGTTGGCATAAGCCTGGGAACTTTGTTGTCTAGGTTTATTTAGGCCCTTGGGCCGATAGCCTAGTACCTACCTATGAACCTATGAAATGCAGTGCAATCTTTAACTCTACAAGTTTGTACTTAACTCAGCTAGTATTACAGTTGATTGTAGGTATGTAGCAGAAGCCAAACAACTCAGATATTGAGCAGTAATAAATTCAAAGATATGTGACTAACACTTATAAATACAAAGAAACTGTCTAGGCTAAGAGTTTAACACTGAATACCAATGAAGTGAAACACAATAGCCCCCACTAACTGCAGAGACAGAAAGAGACCACAGTAGTCTATGAAACAATTAAATAGAAAAATAAATGACTACAGAGAAACACAGACCACAATATTCAATGAAACAATTAAATAGACAAAAAAATAAAATGCAGTACAATCTTTAACACTACAAGTTTGTACTTAACTCAGCTAGTAATGCAGTTGATTGTAGGTATGTAGCAGAAGCCAAACAACTCAGATACTGAGCAGTAATAAATTCAAAGATATGTGACATGTAGTCTACATTTTGTGTTAACCTTTATCAATCCCTGTCAGTATTTAAAGCTGAAAGAAAATCATTAGGAAAACTAAAATTGGGAAGAAGAAGGTGTGAGTTACGCCTATGTTGTCTGTTCACTCAGAACAGATTATTAGCAACTTAGTAGTGTTGTGTGGAAACAAGCTCGCTTCTGGGATACTCAGTAGGAGAAGTGCTGACTGTAGCTGTGACATTTTGGAATGCATTTTGTAGTAAAAGAGCAGTAAACCACTATTTAAAAATAATCCTAGAAAGCAGCACGGGGCATTACAGAACTTTTGTGACTGGAGCTATGACATTCTGCTTTGAACTTTATCAGGCAGACCATATATAATTAAAAATATAGTGCTATCTGTCTTATTTCCTATAGGCAGTAGATACCGACAATATCAGCACTGCACCATAGAGATTCTGAAGAACATATTCTCAGACTTAGAAAGGCTTACTGGAATATGAAAGCCTTAACTCAGAAGGTTTCTGCATTTAAGTAAGCCTGCACAATTCAGAGAATGATCTGTTGCTCCTGTTTTCCATTGGCACCAGCCTTAAGAGAGATAACAGCATTGCAACTAAAGCCAAATGCAAATGCAACAGCCTGGAGGAGATACTAATACTACAAATTAACTATGTGCTCTCCTCTTGAAATGGCACTGGCACCAGAATAACACTGTAGAGAGAGGAGACTGAGGGTCTTGCTCTTACAAAATATGTTTTCAAGATGGGAAAATGAATGCACCTCATACTGCAGCTACAGCTAAGAATGATGGAGTCATTATTGGGAGTGTGTGTATGTGTGTGTGTGTGTGTATGTCTATAGGGACATGAAAGCAGCTGCATGGATGTGCATGTGTGAATACATATGCACATGTATGTGTGTATGTCTCTGGATTTCCAGGTGGCTGTAGTGGGAGAGGTGAGTATAATGAAGCTGTGTGTGTGTGGTTATGTGTGTGTGTGTGTGTGTGTGTGTGTGTGTGTGTGTGTGTGTGTGTGTGTGTGTGTGTGTGTGTGTGTGTGTGTGTGTGTGTGTGTGTGTGTGTGTGTGTGTGTGTGTGTGTGTATGAGGTTTTGTGAGTGTGGGCATGTTTGTAGGTACATGTTTGCAGCTGCATGGATGCATGTGCATGTGTGTGTGTGTGTGTGTGTGTGTGTGTGTGTGTGTGTGTGTATGTGTTTGTGCATGTGTGTTTATATGTGTATGTGTGTATATGTGTGTGAGTGTTAGGAGATGCCTATTTTATAACAATGTATGATCTGGTAGGGAGTACACTAATGTGTAGTGTTGTCATGTCTGACAGCACGGTGTTCATTTCAGAGACATGGTATGTATTGTACTGGTAGTGAGGGGTTCTTTGATGCAACAATACCTTGTTTCTGAAATTATTCTTGCTATTGTGCTAATTGACAGACCTGCATTACCCAGTTAGCAGTGGCAGCAGTATTCTCTCTGAATCCCATGGATATTGTTATTTGGTGTTAGCAACAGACAGAAAAAAATAGCAATGTTTTGCATAAAACATACTGAAGCACACAAAGCACTGTCTACTTTAATCTGTTTGCACAACAGACAGTGACAGACAATGACAAAAGTACTATATTTCACAATGGAAATTGTATGGCAAACAGGGATTCTCAATTAGACCATCAACAAGAAGAAGCAATGATTTTTGCAGTACACATCAAAGTACACCATTCATGGAAACATACTCTTCCAACTGGAGCTGTGACATGTTATAATTTTCATTTACTTGTTATCATGATAAAAAAGATACTGCATTTTAAATATGTACAGGAAATAATTAATTAAAAATAAAAGATGGGGCGCATATTGTTAGCAACCCAGCACTACTTCTGTGTGCTGATAAGCCCTATTTTGAGATAGTGATAGAGATACCAAATGGATTTGAGGAATTTTGCACTGCAGTTTATTCAAATGAAAAAGTAACATACACTGTTTAAGTACAATTCTACAAAGCAACATTTTACATTGTAGCAATTTTCTGTCTAGAACTGTGACATTCTTCATTGTATTTTATTGGACCAGCACACATTGCTGACAGCATTGCCCTATTCTGTGGTGGTAAGCACTATTCTGAAATACCAAAAATGTGATATTTTGCTTTGCATGTTACAGTAATGGGTAAGCAACATACAGCATTTTACGTCTGTGGGAATACACATTTGAAACTGTGTTATTGAATACAACAAAGACAGGCAGACACTGTTAATACATAGTGTTGCTATATGCTCACATCTCATATTTTAAGATACCCAGTTGGAGAATTTCTGACTGGAGGTGTGCCATTCTGATTTACAATTTATAATGATGGGGAAGTAACATGCACTGTTCTAAAATGATTTCAGAAAACAACATTTGCCATTGTACTCTTGAATAGAAATGCACACATAGATAGAAAAATGAAAATGCCAACCATTTTTCTTTCAACTTTATAGTATAAGACACCCCCTCTTTATTAGTATTGAGAAATGAACTGAAACTGCATTGTACTAGTACAACTTAGCATAATTCTCAAATGTGTTACAAATCCATTAATGGTATTAGTGCTAAAATCAATTTAAAGTTGCTTTTACATATCATGTCATTTATTTGGTACAACATTTAGCTTCAATATCTTTATCCTGCTGGAAGATTTTTTTGATGTTTTGATTACTATGAATGCTACTCTATGAAGCTCCATTAGAGCAGTGTTTTGCTTGCTGGTACTGAGCTGAACTGAGATGGGCTGCCAGCCACAACTCTGAGCTGAGATACCAGATGACTAGAGGGTTCTGAGCTTCCAAAAAACAATGTTGCCTGTCTTTTTGCTGTTCGGCTGTGGCAACCCTTAACCGGGAAAAGCCGAAAAGACAAACATACTATTAGATGCACTTTTTTATTACCTGTTGTCTACTTTTATACTGTATTTATATACTGTGTACTAAACTGCATTATCGTGCTGCAATTGTCTGCATTACTGTGCCTGTTAAATCAAATGTTATCACTGTTTTTACTGTTTACAAAGCTTTTTGCCATTTTCTCTGTTTAAGTATTTGCTGGTATTTTTCACTGTTTTAAAGCTATCTGTTCTGCTTGTCCCACCAAGCAGTGTTTAAATAACTGATTTGTTGGCAGTTTAAAACATACTTTAGAGCCTCCTTGCTGAGTTTTTGCTGTTTTAAACATTTTTAGTGTCTCACTGCTATTCCTCTGCTGTTTTAAATATTGTCTAGTGTTTCCCACTGAAACTAAGGTAGCTGCAGCATAGCCCAGATACAGGCTTGCTGCATCTGGGTTTGTTTGTAGTGGTTGCTTGTTCTGAGTATGTTTTCCAGGCCATCTTGGATTGGAAGGGGCTTATCTGCACTTTAGTGAGAGGACTGTGTTGACTGGACCCTGTATGGTAAATGGGGGTCAGTCTAGGGCTTGGAATAAGTATTCTCATTGGTCCTTTTGAATATTTTTAAAGTTTTTTTTTCAAGTTTTCAGCTTCTGGTATTTAGGCCTGCATTTGAGCAGGTTTCTGCTTGTTTATACTGAGCTGAACTGAGGTGGGCTACCAGCCATAACTCTGAGCTGAGATACCAGACAACTCGAGGCTTCTGAGCTTCCAAAAAACATAAGTTGCCTGTTTCTTGCTTATTTATACTATGTGTTGCACTTTTTTATTGCCTGCCACCTACTTTTATATTGTATATATATATTCTGTGTACTAAACTATATTGGTGTATTGCAATTGTCTGCATTACTGTGCCTATTAAATCAAATGTTATTGCAGTTTTCACTATCTACAAAGCTGTTTTTGCTATTTTCACTGTTTAAGTAATTAATGATACTTTTCACTACTTTAAAGCTATCTGTTCTGCTTGTTCTGTTTTTCCTGGAAAAGCAGTGTTTAAATAACTGATCTGTTAGCAGTTTAAAACATTCTATAGAGCCTCCTTGCTGTTTTTTTTTTTTTGCTGATTTAAACATTTTTAGTGTCTCACTACTATTTTTCTGCTGTGTTAAACATTGTCTAGTGTTTTCTGCTGAACTAGGGTAGCTAGTAGCTGTAGCATAGTCCAGATACAGGCTTACTGCATCTGGGTTTGTTTGTAGTGGTTGTTTGTTCTGAGCACGTTTTCCACACTATCTTGGATTGGAAGGGGCCTATCTGCACTTTTGTGAGAGGATTGTGTTGACTGGACCCTCTCTGGTAAAGGAGGGTTGGTCTAGGGTTTGGAATAAGCATCCTCATTGGTCCTTTTGAATCTTTTTAAAGATTTTTTGAAATGTTTAGCTTCTCTTATTTAGGCCCTGCATTTGAGCAGGCTTCTGTTTGTTTGTACATTGCATAGCACCGCACATTGCTGCTCAACTGTGTGCCAAATCCGGACAGTTAAATTCAACAATTTTTCCCTGAGATACTACTCACTAGTGTAGCCCTCGTCCTTACTGCTTTTCAAGTCAAAGAAATATTGCTAGGGAGCTGTAACCTATTAACCACCAGCAAAATAAATAAATAAATAAAACACCAGGCAGAAATATCCAACCACTGAGCTCCTCTGTGAACGATTCTGAAAAGCCATCACTAGTGACGACACTCTTCAACCTACCATTATGGACAGTTGGACAACCCTTGTTTCTCCTGTCAACCTTATTGACGTGGGTTTCTTGAGGCAGAGTAGCAATTACCTCATGTACACTGATAACCCTCTACTAATAACTCACTCTAGTAGAGAGTCTGAGAGATGTATCGATACCAAGAATCTTGAATCTATGTTCTTTTGCACTCAGAACAGTAACTCAGAAGAGGTTTTCAACTCACCCACCACTACATATGCACATAGTGCCATTACTCATACACATAGTATGCATCAAACACAAAAATCTACATATGTAGAGGTTCTCTCAAAAAACTTACCTAAATACCAGAGACCTCCAAAACACAAGACTGCTACAACTAACACAGTCCCCACAGGACCCTCGACATACAGCACCAGTGTCTCATACACCAAGCCTGTAAGGTGAAACACTCAAAAAACACATTTTTTTTGTCATTAGAGACTCAGTATTGAGACCCAAAGATGTCCCACTCACCAGGTTGGACAAAGAGAAAGTCAGTATCAGCTGCCTGTCCGGTGCTAGGATTCATCAGATCACGTATGCACTCAGGTCTCTCAGCAACAAGTACCATTATGACTCTGCCATAGTTCATGTTGGTGTGAATGACCTGAGACATATCTCACTGGACTATATGAAGAGATATGGTTGAGCTCTCTGAGTATGTGTTTCTGGCAGGTATGTCCCTAGCCTTGAGCAGCATACTACCCGCACCAAGAATGATGCCGCAGTATAAACAAAAAATAATTGATTTCAATAATTGTCTTAGTTTTTGCCATCATCCAAAGGGGATCTAGTTCCTGTCAGCCTGGGAAGCCATGGTCGACAAATCTCGCTGCTTTGCCAGAGAAGGTTTGCAGCTGGCATCTCTAGACTTTCAGCTGCTGGCTTTTGCATCCCCCATAGTGCATTTTTTAGGCAAGGTCTCGAAAACAACATTGCCAACATGAAATTAACTAACCAGAACAAAATAAGGGCTATGCTGCTAAATGCTAGGTGCTTAAACCAAAACTGCTCTCCCTGGAAGCACTTCTATCACTAGAAGATGTAGAGGTCTGTTCAAGGCCTCAGAGAGTACCCCAGTCTTGCAATGCTACAATGGCTTCCACACATTTAGACTGCAAAATGAATGTGTGAAAACCAAAGCAGGTGGTGTTTCTGTTTAAATTCACCTCCAGTCTAGTTAGAATGGACAATTCCATGGAGTTACTCCAAGTCCAGGTTACAGAGGGTAAGACCCCCATTCAAGTCATAGCCAGTTTTAGATCCCCCTCCATGGTTCACAGTCCATGAAGCCTACTTGACCAAACTGGACACAATACAATTTTTACCAAACACTCTGGTTATGGGGGATTTCAGTTATCCCACCATCAACTGGGAAATCTGTGCAAGCCCCAACTAGCTAGCAAAAAAGTTCTTTGATTTCATTAATTCAAATGCCCTGGAACAAATTATTCATACCCTGACAAGAGGAACAAACATTCTAGCTCTGGTCCTCACTAACATGACAAACAGATGCACTGCTGTGACTGTCGGACACTCATTAGTTAAATCTGACCACAAAACAGTCCCCTTCAAGCTGTTATTAGCACTAGAACTCACAAAGGGTGAAATCAGACTATAAAACTTCACCAAGGCAAACTACTACCTCCTAGGTGAAGGTATAAATGCATTCCAAGCCCCACTCCAAGCTGAAGATGGTAAATACATCAAAGCTTACACTAAAGCCCTCTACAATTACTTCTATAAGTGTATAAACTTGACTAAACCAGAAATAATCAAAGCTAGAGCCTCAAGTAAAAACAAGCTACCATGGTTAGACCCCCAGCATCAACAAACTTTACAATAAATGCAAAATGCTGCTGTCCAAGAAAAGAAATACAAGGTGCCAACAATGGAAAAGTACCCTCCTCAGCCTCAACATGCAAATAAGACTTGTCAAATCCTCTAAGTGCTCCTTTGAAAGAAACTCAGCAAGTGCAGCCAAGGATAACCATAAGGCCTTTTACAACTACGTGCATAGCCTAAAAGGTAGGACCCAAGCATGTGCAGAACTAGTGACCAACAGTATCACACACATTGAGCCCACAGAGATAGCAAACCTGCTAGTGGACAGGTTTGGTGAAAATTTCACTCCCTTATCTCCTCCTAACATATCACAAACCTTACCCAAACTCCCCCCACCCTACATGTCTGAAGAGCAGGTTTTCAAAGCCTTGTCCAAGGCAAAAAACACAGCCTCTATGGGACCAGACAACATACCAGACTGTCTTCTAAATAGGCTACAACAACAGCTAGCATCACCATTAAGTACCCTTTTCAATTATAGCCTAACCACAGGCTTTGTTCCTGTGGAATGGAGAACACCAACAGTTGTTCCCCTCGACAAAGGTGGCCTAGGAATAGACCCAGGAATTACAGACCCATAAGCCTGACCAGCCTCATTGGTAAGGCTATGGACATATCATGATGGACCTCATAAATAATGACATTGGTGATCTCCAAACCCTGGATCCATCAAGGGCAGATCCTGCCTGTTAAATCTGGTGAACTTCTTTGAAAATGTGCCCAGGGCCATTGACGAGGGCAGATCTGTGCACAGAGCATATCTCGACTTGGAAAAGGCTTTCAACACAATCCCACATTCAGGCATTACTGATAAACTTAACAAACTGAATGTAAACCCCTTTGTTGTAGGATGGGTTACCAACTGGCTCACAAACCGGATACACACTATCAAAGTCAGTGACTTTGCATCAACCAGCAGACCTGTTACCAGTGGGAGTGCCACAGGGGTCAGTGCTGAGCCCCCTACTGTTTGGTATATACTTCTCAGAAATTCAGGTCATAACTAAGGGGTTGTGAATGACCAAGTATGCAGACGACTGCAAACTAGGTGCAATCATTGAATCCCCAAATGATATCAGTATACTCCAGGAGGGCCTTATGCTGACCAACAACTGGTGTCTTAGTCACGGTCTCAAACTGAATGCAAAGAAATGCGTCATCATTCCCTTCAGCACAAACAATATCCTTTCACACTATCAAATCAACAACAATACCCTAAGTTTCCACGAACTGGTAAGGGACCTGGGATCACACCTTGACTGTAACCTTAACTTCAACCACCATGTGTCTACTGTAGTAAAGAAGGTTTTCTATGCAGCATACTTGATTAGTAAAGGCATCATCTCAAGATCAAAAGAGGGTATAACCCCTCTAGACTCGGCACTAATCCAGCCAATAATTGAGTATAACTCCCCGTTCAGCATGTACTGTACAAAGCACCTGCAGCAACTAGAAAGACCTCAAAGGTTTCTAACAAAGAAGATCAAAGGGCTCCAGCATGTGCCTTACACAGACCAACTAAAGTACCTGTCACTATACTCTGTGTCATATAGACTTCTTAGGGGAGACTTATGCCTGGCATACAGAGCAATCCAAGACCCAAACCTAATGAACTTGCTGCATATCAGTAAAGCAAGCAGGACTATGGCTACCCATTCCAGGAACCTAAATATGGCCTGTGACTTAAAAAGGACATAATGGCGGGACAGATTTATCTCCAAGCGACTTCTGCATCTTTGAAACAGGCTACCAATTCATGTGAAACAGAGCATTTCTATGACACTGCTCAAGAGGAACCTGGACAAGTGGATGGGGCATTATAAATTCTTAATGGGGATAGCACCCACAACCGTACCTCTCAACCTCTTAGAGCTAGAAATCTGGACAAAGCCATAATAAAAGTGCGACAAAGGCTGAAAAATATGTACAATTTTTAAATATTGCTCTTGCAAACTTAGAAAGTTGATCAAATAACAGGTTTTGCATTAGCTTGAATTTTTCTGAAGTGTATGAAGTCTGAAACTTAAATGTATGTCATTATTTTCTAGCAGCGGTGGTGCAGCGGTAGCATTGTCACCTCACAGCAAGAGGTTCCCCCTTTGATTCTCAGCTGGAGCACCTTCTGTGTGGAATCTGCATGTCCTCCCCGCGGTCGAGTGGCGTTTGAAAGACATGCGTGAATGGGCGTGCCTTCGTTGAAGGTTGGGTGTTGGACTGGCACCTCGGCACCGTCAAAATCTACTGCCAATCATCGGAGTTCTGCTGTGGCGACTCCTAACCGGGAAAAGCCGAAAGAAGAAGAAGTCTTTAATGATTTGCTACTAATTTGCCAAAAAAACACAATTTTATGAAAACCAGACAAAAAATATGAGCCAAAAATCTGGACATTCTGCAGAAATCTGTACAGTTGATAGGTATGCCTAGAACCCTCCTGGACATGGGCAGTCATCACTAAATGCAATCTTTGGTATTGACTAACATTTTCATGGTATTACATTGGGATGAAATGCCTAGGCTTAAAATGACATCCAGGTTGATAGCCTAGTAATCTCCTATGTTCCTATGATCATGCACATAAGCTAACACAGCCATGATCAGAAATAACATTATCCCAGTTGATTTGGATCCTCATTTTACAAATCCCTTTACTTCACTTAAGACAATACTAACAAAAGAAAAAGAAATGTACAGACAAATGAATATGCATATAGATAGCTATAGATACAGATATTCTGACCTTTAAGCTACACTGCTTCTCACAACTAAAGTGTGTTTTCTAAGCTCTTCTATAACAAGTATAACTCAAAGGGTTTAGGATGTAAACTGTTCTCTAACTTCACCCTGTAATCCTGCATTTGATTTCTGTAGCTTGCACTTGCATACTCTGTGACTGTGACTCTGAAAAAATCATGTCATCAAACAGTTCCCCTAGGTTGCTCATGAAAACAGTTGTGTAGTGGCTTTGACTAGTTAACAAAAAATGTATCTTATCTTATTTTATGCTTATAAACAAAGGTATGGCATCTAGGTCCAAGGAGGTCATTGTTCCACTATATTCAGCAGTAACATGTCCAATGCAGCCAACCTGAAAGCTCTATCCTTGTAGTCTGCCTCCTACAGGCTGTTGAGGGGAGATCTTTGCCTGGCATACAAGGCATTGTCAGACCCCCAGATGGACATCCTGCATATCCGCAAAACAACCACCAGCAGAATTACCTGCTCTGAAGACTTAAACCTCACCAGTGATATACGTAAGACCTGCTGGAGACACAGGTATGTTTCCCAGAGACTACCCTTTCTTTGGCACAGGCTCCCCATCCACATGAAATAGAGTTCTCCTCCAACCCAATTAAAGTGTAACTTGGACAATTGGATTGGGAACAGGAAATTCATCCCTTGTTTGTCATCTATGTCATTAATGGACACAGGCAGCCTGTAAATGTTTAATTTCCCAGACCCCTGCTTACATTTATTGAGGGACCAAAACTTTTCAGAGATTTGGGTTGCATGGCTAGGCGTTAAAACACCCTACTGGTCATTATCCTCATGCACACCTATGAAACTATGAACTTAGCTGATGAGTTGTTTGACTTTGTAAGTTATAGTTATAAGAGAAGCTCAAAAATTAAATGTTGCAATACAAAGACAATAAATGTAAAGCCAAACTTAGTCAGTCAATATATATACTGAATATGGTACTAATAGTCAAGCAAAGTAAATGATGGTCTAAACTTAATTATATCATCTGGACAGCAGAACAGAAAAATAGGCTGCGTTTCCTGTGACTTGACAGCATCAAAACAGGTACAAAGCAATGCAGTTAGAAAATAATTTCTAAAAGTTTCTGTAGAGTACCTCAAATTGCACATGGCAACATTTCTTTATTCATTTTCCAGTGAAATCTTTATTATATTTTGGGTATCAGGAGGCCAGAGACTATTTCAGAAAGTAGAGGGCATATGGCAGCAGGTTACCTGGCCTGAACAAGGCATCAATCCATCACAGGATGGATATATATATATATATATATATATATATATATACATA